>NC_072731.1:141397217-141689507 GCF_026930045.1 Uloborus diversus
GTAAACAGGCTTTGGTTCAATTTTGGCGCCAATCGCGCCAAGAGGTGCTGATTTATTTTTATTATCATTATTTTTTAGCGAATAAAAATAGCTTTATTAATGCAACAATAAGAAAGATAAATCGTAATAGATTATCGTCTGCTTATTTCTCGTGATTTTAATTGTATGAAAATGATCGGAAATATTATCTCAATGATTTAAAAATTTTAACTGTTGCCATCTTATGTTCGTTAACAAATAAAATATTTGTAATTAATTCAAGCAAGGCTTTTAAAATAACTTTCAATTTTCGCTCTTTGCTTTGCTTTTGCAATATTTCAGACATTGGGATGGTCGTCAAGTTTTTGCATGTGTAATTTTGTTTTTGTTGGGAATATTGCATCCTCGTCAAGCATGGGGAGGGATTAGAAAAAAAAGAAAAAAAATATAGAAGAAAGTTTCGTGATGGCCACAACATACTAGTAATTGTATGGAAATGACCGGAAATATTATCTCAGTGATTTTAAAATTTTTAACTGTTGCCATCTTATGTTGGTTAATAAATAAAATATTGGTAATTAATTCAAGTAAGGCTTTTAAAGTAACTTTCAATTTTCGCTCTTTGTTTTGTTTCTACAATAATTCAGACATTGGGATGGTCGTCAAGTTTTTGCATGTGTAATTTTGTTTTTGTTAGGAATATTGCTTCCTCGTCAAGCATGGGGAGGGATCAGAAAAAGGAAAAATATAGAAGAAAGTTTCGTGATGGCCACAACATACTAGTTTTGTGTGTAATTAAGTTGTGGCAAGCATGGTTTCGAAGCGCGATGGATCGAATCGGAAACGTTTTTGTTAATTAATTAATTAAAACAGTGGATGGCTATATCTCCTAAATGATTAATATTTATTTTAATCTATTGTTTAGCGAGAACTGAAATGAATATTTAATCCGTTGCCAAAGGACAATAAGAAATGCAGTTCTGCTTTTTGTAATGAAATTTCCTACTGTGATGTGTCAATTCGCAACTCCAACAAACTATAGGGGGCGCTGCAGTCACTGTATAATGGCGGATGAAAAAACTAAAACAAACGCACGCTGTAACGTATAATTGCTTCTAAACTTACGAAATGAGAGAAATTTTTGTTCGCATGCATGATTTTTTGTTCTTTATTCATTTGAAAAGATTTTTCAAAGTCTTTTGGTTATTCTGACCCATGTAGAAAGAGATTAGAAATCAAAAGGTATTACGAAAGTAAAAAATTAATGCAGAACACACAGTAAGTTGTTCTGAAGCAGCCATTTTCACAATGTTGAATTCGGAATTCATAAATTTTTGGTTCGCTTCGAACAGCATTTTCATTTTGTACCGTTTTTTCTATACATTAGTACATATTATGTCCAGTTTCGTGACATTTCCGGCATTTGTTGACATTTTTGTCACATAGTGCACATACGTGACAGACTGTCAAGAGTAACATTTAACACTACATGATTTATTTCTATGACTATATGATTGGATATCAAAAGAAATCATCATGCATTTAATTCATTCGTCATGGAAATGATTTAACTGATATGCGAAATCTTGTCAAGATACATTATTCTTTCACACAATTTTAAAACCATAACCCTATAAACAGATTTTTGGCGAAACTCTTCCACCGATAATGAGGGCTTTTGGAGAGCAATAAAGTTAAGTTGGCACGATATTTTAGCGATGAAAATTCCAAACTTTTATTTTTTATTGTTCAAATTCTTAACATTCTTTCTGGATTTTTCAATCTGTTTTGCGATAAATATTTTCAAGAAAATTTATTTGCATACTGTCCATTTCAGTTGGATGTTGTAGTAAGAAAGGTTATATAAATCATTTATGTGGAATTAGGTTAAGGAAAAGAATTAATTTTTCAGCACGGTCCTAGTGTCCAGTCAATGTTGTTAAGTCCGTTTTTTTTCATCGAATTGAAAAACTGATATTTATTCAAATTCACTCAGAACAAGATAATAAAATGCGTACTCGCAGTTTATATCAGATATTTTTGATGTTACGCTGTTGCGAATGACGATTCCAAATGATGAATTACGCAAATAAAAAAAAAAAAAAAAAATACACATAGCAAACTGTTTGTTTTGCCCAAAATGAACACATGGAACGCAATGTTTTAGTTTTTTCGGCAGTTTTGTAAATATCCGCAAGGTAGCGTATTCGAGCTCTGGAGTTGCGAATTGAGAATAGATAAAACGCAAAGAGACAGAGAGTGAAGCCTTCATTTCTTGAAAGCAACGATTTTAAGTCCCGAGATATATTTTAAAGTAAAGTACTGGTAAAGTAAAGTTCAGGCAAAACGTGTGTTCTGTCGTCGTAGTTTAACCATGTGACCGGATCGGTGCTTTATGTCTTCCTAACCAAATGATCAGAAAGTACCGTCCATAACAACATTTGTTTCTCGGCTCAATCCATCTGAGTTTTGACACCAAAACTGATTAGTTTCATAATCCTTAAATGAAAAGATGATGGAATTTAAAGACGAAACAAATTTTATTTTCGTCCAGATAAATTACAAAAGGGTAGTTATGTACACAAAAGATCAGTGCAGTTTTTATCTTTATCTTTGGTAGAAAGAACAAATTAGGCCATATATGAAGTTTTAAAAGTTTTCGTTCAAAAGATTGGACCGCTAATCGGTCGGAGTTGGCTTCGCTCACTGATCGGCTGGATTACAGTAACTTGGTGGCTTGGCGACTTTGGCTATAAACAATAGAGTTGCGTGATTTTAGTTTACATTTTAAAGCTACTGTTAATGGAATTTATTGTATTTTTTGTTTATTTGGCGAAATATTTAAAATTGCAAAGAATTGTTTTTCGTTTTTAAAAAGTTTTTAGTCATTTTAGCTGAAGAATGTGTTTTTTTACATCGGGGGGCGGGGGAGGGATGAGTGATTATCGCTTATTCAAAGAACTGTTTTTACCTTTATCATTTTTACTTTCTTCTATATAGAGGAAAGTATTGGATTCGTGCAAATTTTCGAATTTCGTCGAATTCGAACGTTTTGAGGTGTGCTGAGTCCATTTCGACTATTTTTGGAAAATGTCTGTCTGTGTGTGTGTATGTGTGTATATGTGTGTCACGTCTGTGTGTGACCAGTTTTTTGTGGCCGCTCTACAGCAAAAACTACCGCATGAAATCGAACGAAATTTGGTACACATATGTGCCCCTATGTGAACTTGTGCCCATTGGTTTTTGGCGCGAATTCCTCCAAGGGAGGTGGAGCAATGGGACGTTTTTTGAGTTACGCTTGCTTGCTATTCCTCAGGAAGTAACTGGCGAAACCAAACAAAATTCGGTCCATATGTTGCCCCTAACAGGAGCAGGTGTTGATTCAATTTTGGTGTCAATAGCTCAAACGGGGGTTGAGTTATAGAACGTTTTTTGTCGTCAATTGTGACTGCTGTATCTCAAGAAATAACGAACGGAATCAAACAAAAATTTTTCGACAAGTAGACCTTAGTGGGTATAAGAGCTGATTTTATATTGGTGTCAACAGCTAAAAAGGGGGTAGCGCAATCGCCCGTTCTTTTTTTCCATTGTGAGTGCCCTATCTCAAGAAGTAATGCTACGTTCTGGTTGAAATTTGGAATATATGTGAATCCATACGTAAACAGGCTTTGGTTCAATTTTGACTCCAATCTCTCCAAGAGGTGTTGATTTTTTTTTTTTTTTTTTTTTTGCGAATAAAAATAGTTTTATTAATGCAACAATAAGAAAGATAAATCGTAATAGATTGTCGTCTGTACATTTCTCGTGATTTTAATTGTATGGAAATGATCGGAAATATTATCTCAATGACTTAAAATTTTTAACTGTTGCCATCTTATGTTTGTTAATAAATAAAATATTTGTAATTAATTCAAGTAAGGCTTTTAAAGTAACTTTCAATTTTCGCTCTTTGTTTTGTTTTTACAATAATTCAGACATTGGGATGGTCGTCAAGTTTTTGCATGTGTAATTTTGTTTCTGTTAGGAGTATTGCTTCCTCGTCAAGCGTGGGGAGGGATCAGAAAAAGGAAAAACATAGAAGAAAGTTTCGTGATAGCCACAACATACTAGTTTTTAACGATATCCTTTCGATTTTTTTTTATATTCTTTTTCATATGGGGGATGTTGCAGTGGGAATTCCCGTTTGTTCAAGATGCGTAGTTAGTTTTTTACACATAATATCTTAATACGCTTTTTATCTTTTGAGTATGGCTGAAAGAACAAATCATCAAGTACGGGAGAAAAATTAGTTAATAAAACAACTGCTCAGTGGGCATTAGATAAAGCAAGTTGTAATAAATATACGCATTCAGATACCAAGCAACTTACAACAATTTCTTTTTACTAATTTTTTTTAACAAAACTGTTCAAACACTTGATTGTTTATTGAATTTTTTTAACTTTTCAATTTAAAAAGTTTGAACAGAACAACGTCTGTCGGGTCCTCTAGTAGTGAATAAAATCTTTTCATTTTGCATCAGATATTGATTATTATAATCAGCGATTTCAAAAACCACCATATATTATTTTTTATAAAAATCCTTACATATTTTTCATATATGTATTCACCATATTAAATCCACTATTTTGTATACAGTAATTTTGACTTCAGATTTATAACCAGCGACCTCAAAAACCTCTACATACCAGTTTTGGCACAAATCTAAGTTTATTTGATGTTTTGGCCAGCTTTTTGGAATTTGGCTCCACTGTACATACGTCGCTCGAAAATAATCTGCGTAACATGTTTATTTTAATAAACCTTCCAACTCTTGGAAAGAACTGTGACGCAGCCCTTTGTTTTATGAGAGAATTGAAAACATTTTGTGGGGTTTCCTTATAAACATGTATTTATCATTTAAGTGTAATAATATAAGTTACGTTATTACTTTTAGGACATATCGTTTTTTGATCATCCAAAGAATAGCGTCGGTTCCTTGTGTTCAAGACTTACTGCTGATGCTTCGAGCGTACAAGGAGTAAGTATTAAAAATTTCTGCTTGTAGTTCAGGACCTTTTTTTGAGCAATCACGATTGCTTATTGTTCTCACTTGACTGATTTTGAGGTCCTATCGTTTTATTTTCCCGCCAGCACCCTCTGCAGCACCACCGTCGACCGGCCTCACGAAGCTGCTCCTCTAGCGAAAACCTTCTCCAGATTGCGTCCATATTCTACACGTATACATGCACACACGCATGCCTACACACACACATACTTACACGCATGGCTACACACACACATACCCACACACATGCACACGTATACACACATACACATATATATACACACACATACCCATATACACACATATGCCTGCACACAGACACAAACACACACGCCTACATACACACATACTTACACACACATGCCTGCACACAAGCAAAAAAACACGTGATTGCGAAAAACATAATTTGAATTCAAGATGTCAAAATTGAAATTATTTATATATTTTTTTTGTTTATGAAAATTAAATCTATACTTTTCTTACAACAGTTTTTTTTTAATTCTAAAATGGTTCTTGATAGCATTTTCTCAAAACAGGGGCAGTTAAACGTCTAGCTATCTTTTTGGGATAATGTTCTTCCTCATGTATCCTTCAAAGTGCACAACAATATGCTAGAATAAAACATGAAATGTATTTTATTTTTAGCCTAAAAAAATGTTGTCAAATAAACTTTAAAGATATTGCTAAAAATATATATAAATTTGATAAGTGCAATAAAATAGACCGCATTTACTGGATAGCATCCAGAGTTTTTCTTTGGATGGAGATCGAAAAAAATATGTAAAGTACTTTGAAACGAGAGAAAAAAGAACTTTAAGTTTTGTGTCAGATTTTAATTTTAAGTAAATTGAAATTGTTTTAAACACTGACAAGAATATAATGAAATAGTTGTTACATTTTTCTCTTTTGTCTAGTTGTCATCCTTTCTCATTTTAGTAGGAATCTAAAACACATTAGAATGAATGGTTAGAGCTGGAAATTTTGCTGCTGGTGGTAACAAAAAATAATTTAAGTACATCGCAGCATTAGATTTTATTATAAAGATTCATTATCAAAGATGAATATCAAATTGTACAGTTAGAGTAATATGATGATGAGTAAATTGGTGAATACATAAATTGAGGGGGGAAACATTGTCAGGCGTACACGGTTGGGTAGAGACTGCAAAACTGACGTTGACGCTGATTAAATTGCAAAAATAATGTAATGGGAACATTTAATACACGTCAAAAGAATTTTGGACACTACATTATTTTGAAACGAGCAGGCGTGGAAACAGAGGGGTCATGGCACTCCCCCCCCCCTTTAAGCTACCAAATATAGCCAGAAAAAAAGCGTTTTGGGGACTTATTTGAAAAAAAAAATTGTCCCAGACACCTCTGGTTTTTGTTAATTTATCTGTACAATTTACAGAGATTTACTTTTCTTAAAAGTCAAACTTCAAACTCAGACTTACTTGATTTTTTTTTCTGCTTTTTTGAAATTTGCTTGTGTTACTCTGGCCTAATTCACCAAAATCGGATGAATAATGAGAACGCTACAGTCGAACATACGTAACTACAAACATACATAGACTGCTAAAATCATAACTCTTCCTTTTGGCGTCACCGTAGTAGGGTAAAAAAAAAAGTCTTCATCACTTGTTCTCGTGAATTAAGACTCATAATTAACTTCTTGTTGACTTCAAAATGTAAAAGGATTTTTTTCAAAAGAGGAATGACTGAGTTTTCTTGAGGAATTTAATGGAATGAATACCAAAAGTATTGCTCACTTATATCCGGGGTTTGCTCATAAAGGCAAGTTATGCTCCTACAGAATTAATATCGTACCGTATTACTGATTTCTTGTTAAATCAGGGCTTGTTGTAATTGAGTTTGACTGTATTTGATAGTATAAATTAGAATGACTGTTTTTCACATTTTATCAATTGTCTATTGATCATTGTTTATCAATTGTCTATTTTTCATTGTTCATCAATTGCCTATTGATCATTGTTCATCAGTTGTCTATTGATCATTGTTTATTGAGTGTCTATTTGTCATTGTTTATCCATAGGCTACAGGCTCCAGAATATCTGCAGTACTTCAAGCAATTTCAACGATGATTGTCTCAATCTTCATTGGTCTGTATTATAACTATAAAATTGGATTAGTTGTATTGGCCTTTGTTCCACTAGTACTATTAGCAGCATTTCTCGAAGGAAGAATTGTCCGTGGACAAGCTGAAGGTGAAAGGGCCGCAACGGAAGGTGCGTCTAAGGTATGAAATTCATGGCATAAAGTTTTTAAATTTTCAGAGATGATTCAGAATCTAGCGTGCTTTACCTTGACAATTTACATTCCTGAAGTATTTGGAACTAAGCAATAATAAAAATTATAAAATAGTTTAAAATCATATGATAATTTAAGTTTATCTTTTTAGCCATTTGTATGTGACTCATTCATTCTATTGCGCGGAGCAAGTCATTTGTTGAAAAGTTTGAGCCAACCGATTCATTTTGGTTTCGCCAAGTTTACAAGTAGTTCCTAAAGTTTATGAATTTACAAGTCAGACTTCTTTGCTTGGAAGTGGGATTCGAATATCGGACCCATTTCTTCTCAAGTTGCATTTTAAGTCCATCTCGAAAGGAGAAAAGTGACCCAAATGTTTGATCAGGTCTGCAGGGTTGTAGTTTAATACCAGACTCGAAATAGGTCCACTAATCTATTTTTTGACTAAAACAACAATATCTTATAAAGTATCAACATATGCATATTATTCCTACAGAAAATTTTTCAACGAAAAGGACAAAGGTAGTGCGTCTTGTCATTAGTTTGTAATGTTTTACCTTCTTTGGTACAGGGTCTATTTCTTTCACTTTTAGGTTGCCATTGAAGCAATAGAGAGCATTCGAACGGTAGCTGCTTTACACCAGGAAGACACATTTTACCACCATTTTCATGACGCATTACTTGAACCACACAAGTAAGCATTTTAGCTATTTTTATATCGGTAATGTCATGCTATAAATTTTGTTTTATTTGACCTTTCTTCACCCTTAATTGAAAGGCAAACACTTCAAGTATTATTTTACAATACAGTAGAGCGTCAAAAATCCGAACTGATTGAGACCATAGGTAGTTGGGATTTTCAGATTGTTCAGATTTTCGAACATGCCAAGAAAATACCGTTTAGGAAAGTAGTACACCCTTCAATCAAGTGAAGTGCTTGTACGTATGTATGTACGCAATCAGTTGTTTATTAATAAAACCAGCTCAGCCCATGATTTTTCAAAAGTGGTTTTCCTTCCTAATTTAATCGTTCTTTGAGGATACAATCACGCCGCAAAGCGATTTAGCACTAATTCCTCTTAATCAGGTTGAGAGCTACTCCAAAAAACCTTTTATTTCAAAACGAGCTCAATCCGCCATACGGCCACTGTAAAAACGTACAGGTAACACATCAATAGCATCATTTTCATAAATTGCTTAATTAACTCACATTCTCGATTGTACAGGCAAGTACAGGGAAAATAGGGTGATGGCACCAGTAACAAACAAGGGTCCAGTAACAGACAGTCATTAGTTTGGATTTAAATAATAAGAATTTTAGGCGAGTTAAACTGATGTTGCTGCGGCCAATGTATACGGTGCAATCATCAAGTGTTATCAGAGTGAATTTTATGAGTCAGTAAGGCAGTAGTGGAAGGTTTTGAATAGCTACCTCGAGTTTAGCTGGTATTTCATGCTGCAGCTAGCTGTTTACGTTAAGAAGTTGAGTGTCTTCAATCATCATTTTGCATTGTAAAATGTTGATATGATTGCATGCTGGAGGTATTTTTATTGTTTAAACTATGCTCTTTTCGGTTTTCACATCGTTTTTCACGTACAATCACTTCTAATGCGAGTTTTATCTATGTCTGTTACTCATCCCCAAAAAACTCGTTTTTCTAGTAACAGACACCCATGTCTGTTATTGGTCCTTCAAGCCTTTTTCATTTTTTCCTACCTCCTTCTTTAACGTAGCCTTTTCTTTTTTAAATATTGAAAAGGTATTTTAGGTTTTAAAAAAATCCAGTTGTACTAAATTCTTACTTTTTTTATGAGCAATCACGATTGCTTATTGTTCTCACTTGACCGTTTTTGAGGTCCGTGTCTTTTTCAGCTTGGACCAGAAGCCTTTACAGCACCACCACCCACCGTCCTCTGCAGGCGGCGCGGCGCGACTGCTCCGGTCCTGAGCTATCCGCTTCTCCTTGTCGGAAGCGCACATGTCCTACACACACGCACACTCACACACACTCACACACTCACACACACACTCACACACGCATACGTGCATACGCACAGGTCTACGCACACACACAAGCCTACACACTTACACACACAACTATGCACACGTAACCGCCCAGGAGGAGAGGCAGGCTTGGGTGGGGGGGACAGGAGCTGTTTCTAGAAACAATAACTCCAATGGGTAGGGTCCTGTCTCAGTTCGTGATTGCGAAAACCATAATTTGAATTCAAAATTTCAGAATTCAAATTAATTTTCTTTTTTAAATCTTTTTTAGAAAATCCAAATTGAAAGCCCATGTTAGAGGTCTTGCTTACGGATTCGGTCAAGGACTTCAAGCTTTTGCTTTTGCAACGTCTCTCTACTACGGAAGCAGACTTGTAGGTGCTGGAGAATTACCTTATAGTGAACTAATGAAGTAAGACTAAATGATATTGTTAAAAAAATATGTTCATTCTATAACAATTCACTTGTTCGTTTTACGGAAACTCAGTATACGACTCACAGGAAAAATATCAGGACATTCAGAACGGCCACTAATATGGCTCAAAATTGTTGAAATGGTGACGTAAGCCTCCACCCGATTTCATCTATGTGGCAAGATATTTAGGTTACGTTCGGAAACAAGGGACCGTCGCACTGGTGCCACCGCAAGCATTCGAAAGCGTATGCGGTGACGTCTGTGACGTCTCCTACTAGCGTTTGGAAACGCTGTGGTCGCTCTCTGGCGATTGGCCTAGTTGTAATCGCTCTCACCGCCTTCTCAACGTGGTTCCGACATTACATAGTATTTTCGGCCAATGCGGTTGTGTTTCAAATTCTTGCTCTCTTTGATTGGAGCGTCGTCTGCTGCTGAACTGGAACTACGGCGCTGTAACCATGCGTGTTCAAAAACCCTGCTGTTCCACAGATCTCCCCAGAAAAATACCAGTGACGTCATAAGCGCAACCTGACTAACCAAGCGGTCAGGGCCTGATTTCTGAATAAGTCAACTAGGCCCTGGTCAAAGTCCCCGATATTTAGGGGCCCCCAAATGGCTGAAATAATTTTAGTCTGTGGCATAGATCATTAAAGCATTACGTTTCGATATTTTGCTGATATACTTTTCGAACATGTTTCTTTCCTCAGAAAACAGTTTTTTCGAATAATTTTGCACTTAAGCAGAGAAGCGTCCCTTCAACGTTGTTATATTTATTTGCGACATTTTTAACCACTGCACTATGGACGTCTGTTGAAAGCTAAAAATCTTTGCTTTATGTTCATTGCAAGGTAAAATCAATTAATGTACTTGTAAAAAAGAGCATGCGTAGGACACTCAATAAAAATTATTTAAATATTTCTTTTTCTATGCACAAACTATGTTTTTAATTATTTTTCTATACTTTCGAAATGGTTTTGCTTTGGGATTATTTTGCGGAACTTTTGGAGTGAATGAACGCTTCTGTTGTCTCCGAGTGAAAACTCCTGTGTAACAGTCTATTTGCAGAACGTTTACTATATTTTGTTTGGTTTCCATTAACATGTTTTTTTTTTTTTTTTTCAATGGGGCTGTATAAGAGACCCACCTCAAGAGGCGTCTGGGACCTGGTCTGCACCAGACCTAGTGCGCTCCCCAACAATGCATCAGTCTTTCGTGTATCACTATTAAGGCGCTGATGCATGACACAGTAGTGGTTTTGACGCCCAGTTTCCACCAGATGGAGGCACCTGAACTCATTTGATGCGAAATTGCTCTAGGAATTTAATTTAGCCGAGGGATATTCTAAGCCAAACGGGGCTTAAGCAAAAAACGGCCCAAGGGATCTTTTACATGCCGCATAATCATACGACATGGGCGCTGAAGATGTTCTACATCTCGAAAATCCACCGACTGGCCACCCAATTCAGAACCTGGGCCCCAGGCGTAGATGGCCAGCTCCTAATCATCACGCCACCAGCCGGCTTCCATTTGCTTGTTCAGTTTGCTGTTAAAACTTGTATAGAGGAAATATTTTATCAGAATTATTTATTCCAACCAGTTATACTTGTAATTGACTCATTTTATTTGAAGCTTTTATTTATTGCCATAGAAGCCTTCAATCTTTATTTATACCTATTTGACTTTTATTTATATCATTAGTCTTGAGGTAAAAGGGCCATTATTGCTTTGTTGTTATGTATATGCATGATACCTGAGAATATTTACTAATATATATTACTGTTAGCTCATTATATATTATGAAATGTTTCCGAAGCACGTAGTGGCGCAAAATAAATACTTGTTTGCAGAACGTTCTTTATCATAATTTTTTAAAAATCGAAGCAATATAACAATATACCGTTTTGTTATTTTGTCATAAAATAAGATACACAAGTGTTGTATTTAAAAAAAAAAAATATTTTTGAAGGTGTTGACTTGAATTTTAGTTTCAATATTTAGCTAAGCTTTAAAATTCTATTTCATGTTAGGTTTACTGAGGTCACGGAGTTTTGAATACAAAATAAAAGATACATGTATCTTGAGTAGTCTTTAAAGCAATATAGTCGCGTCGGTACTTCCTAAACATACTTCTAAAAGTGCATGAACTTTGTGGCATAGGTATTAATCAGAATATGTTGTGACAAATCTGTTTATTTTCTAAACGTTAAAATTGTGCGAGGATTTTTACGTTTATCAAGATTTAAAAAAAAAGTCATTTGAGATTTATGATTCTCATATCAATTCAAAAGGAAAGAAAAAAAAAAGGGAAAAGAATGTATTTGGGTTCTTCAAAAGTTTGCTCACGTTGAACTGAACTGTTTTAGAGTCACCGAAGGAGTCATCATCGGTACAATGATGGTTGGCCAAACGATTGCTTTTACTCCGGACTATCAAAAAGCAAAAATCGCAGCTGTGCGAATCTTCCAGCTGCTGGATTTGAAACCTGTCATTGATGTCTTCTCTCAAGATGGTTTAGCAAGGGTAAGAAAATTTTAATGGTTTGTTAATTTATCTGTGTGTTAAAACAGATTTTGATGGATGGTTGTATTGAGATTATCTGCAGAGGGTGGCCAAATAAATTATTATACTCAAACAAGCCTTTCTGTATTTTTATTGCTTTTTGGGTTTGTTACATAGTTTTATAATTTGAGCACATTTTTAAGTTTATGTAAAAACTTAAAGTTGATTCTAGAAGCACTTTACTTTTTTTAATATCATTTTAAACTAGAAAATCGCCCGTCAAGAAATGACGGGTGAAAATTACTTTGACAATTGAACGAAGCAATTGCCTGTTTGCTGATGTGTTGATAGTTGAAATTTTAACCCTAACTCCAGTGGATTAATTAGGGTAGATCGAGGCACGTTTACGCGGATTGTTTTCAAGGATTTTTCTAATTTTTATGTTTTAACTTAGGAAATTTTAGACATTGCGGTTTTATGAAGCAGTTAATGGAGTCAAAATTAGTATATTCAGTTGTTGCTTCGTTTGTGTTATTGCTCAGTTTTTGCTCAGTTTGTGTATTCAGCAATTATTTTTGAACTCAAGTCGGTTGCGTAAACTTGCCCTGGACACAGGACACGTTTGCGCATATTTATTTTGACCCCTAACGTCGTTCAGTTAGTGTTTCTAACATAACGTCTTACCATCGTTAAAATAAAGCAAATTTATCACAGACTGAATAGTGATAAAATAAAAGCTGAATGGGCGCACTGTTAAAACTACAGGATATGCATTCGGCACCTTTCAGGGGAGAAACGCTTGTTCACCAGCGGCGCCCAATACGGAGCCGAAATCGCACCTCTAAATAGGGTGAAAAACAGGCACTTTTTAAAAAATAGACAGCCGGAGTGAAAAAAGGAACCTTCGGAGAGAGAAATGGCACCCTTACTAACGATCCTCCTCCCCAATCTCCCGTATTGTGCGCGTTTTCAAAAACAGTTTTTTTTTTTTTTTTTTTAAAGTTTTGTTTTGATTTATGATATTCTAAGTTTAGGACATTTTTCACATTGAACTCGGTACTGGAAATGATTAAAACATGTAATTACAGCATTTGATCATATTTCAGAGTTTTCAACATAGTTAAGAAGTGCTCATTGCTCTAACTCAGTGTTTCTCAACCTCTTTTGACCCACGGGCGCGGTAAAAGCAAATGAAAAACTTTGCGGACCAGTGAAATCTTTATCGTTTTCTTAAAAATTCATAAAATAAATGATATTAATAATAACTCTGGGGCCGTTAAAAACATGTAAAAATTCAGAGTTCTGATGAGTTTTTTTTTACAAAAAGTAATGTTAAGAATTAATAAAACAATAAATATCTACCCCTTTACTTGGTATCAAAGATCTGTCACAAATCGTTATAATTTAAAGACGAGTAATTATTTAAATAATGTGAGAAATTATACATTTACTAAAACATGACGCATTCCGAAAATGAAGCATAGCTGTACTTATGGATTATTTACATGAAGAGCCAAAAATATTCAGGGATATTACAGTTACGGAAAAACAAAATCGTTTCATAAACGTTAATCAAGAATAACAAAATAAAATGCACATGAAGTTTTTCGACAGTTAAAAAACCAAAAGAAATTTCTAACGCTATCGAGACATTAACCGCGTACAGGAAATAATTCTAACACTTGAATGAAAAAGCAAAAAAAAAAAAGAGCTAGACTGAGAGAGATTTTTTTTCCGCTAGCTTTCTGTTATAATCTACGAAGCTCAAGAATCATTTTTATTAAGATTCTCACTTGTTGATTATTGATAATCTTATAGCAGGTGTTTTTTTTTTTTTTTTTTGGTGATTAATAAAAGCTGCTTATCAAGTACTCAAGAAAATAATGACAGATATTTTTAGTAGCGTTTTGAATGATGGAAATTTCACGATAGTAACGGTAAACTGAAACTAAAAGACAGTAACGGTAACTGAAAAGCAGTAACAGTAAATGCTCTTTTAAATACTTTTAACTATGTTTGAAAGCCCTAAAAGCTACAAAGTGATCAAAAGCTGTACTTACTTGTAATTTCGGATAATTAATCCTAGAAAAGTTGTGTGTTAATCCAATAGTGTACTTCATTCAATGTGAAAGACACACAAACGCAGTCATCATTTGTCCGCCATATTGAGGTGGTTGAATGTATGTCTAAGGCAAAAGCGCATGCGCAATGAGTCTTTTTGCGATTGCATGCTGTTTCGGCTCCTCTGCTCTATTTTCTGGCCTGCATTGCACCTTCAGGCATTATGCTTTCATCTTAGAGGGAATATTTTCACTCGTCTGGAACCCCTGGTTATAACAGTGCATGAAGACAGCACTACATAATTGTAACCTACAAGGTACGAATCTGTAACTCAATTTAAAAATAAATGGCGATTTTCAAAACTAAAGAGCCTGAAAATACTAAAAAGGTTTGAGACAGTTCAGAGCGAAAAAAGCGTCAGGGCAAGTTTGGAAGTAAGGCACTATAAGAACGTGCGTAAAGGTGATCCAACGTCAACGCGTAAACTTGCCCCGTCGCCAAGTTTGGATTTATTTTTAACGTGAAAAAAAAAAAAAAAAAAAAAAACATTTCAGTTCATAATACAAGTACAATTCTCAAAAATAGGATAAAATTGTGCTTATTTTTATACATTTGTTCTTTTTTAATTAAGAACTGTTTATTCATAATAAGGTTCAAAACGTTCAACACAAAATTTACTCAACTTGGTAAAAAAACAGATTATCCTTTCTGTATGCTAGACCGAAGCTCGACTGTGCGTAATAACTTGTGAGAATATTTGCTAGGTAACAGCATCAATCTGATATGACTGTTGGCTCTCCAGTCATAATTCGTTTTGAAAAAGGGGCACTGCGTAAACGTGCCCCATGCGTAAACGAGCCCCGGTCTACCCTACTCCAGTAGATAGCGTTCGTTGTTAACAATTTTTACGTTTCTTCACTCTCCTAAAATGATAACAGCCTTACCAATGAAACAGTTTACCTGATCCAGTTCAGTCTTGTCTCAATAAAGCCTTTCCCTGCATGTTAAATCTTATCAAGACATATTATCATGTCGTGACGCGTTTTTCATTGTTGATGACGTCAGGAGCGTTACTCGATCATTGGCTATTATATATATGAGGATGTGACAGGCGTCAGTGGCATTGTTCGTTAAATTTTATAATTACAAGCTTCTCCTTGTGAGTGTGATTGAGAACATCATCAAAGCATGGCACAATACTCCGAGACTGCAACAAGTAGCCATATCTTAATTCTGAAAGCATGCCACACCGCATCCAAGCCGTGATTGCAGCAAAAGGCGGAGTTACTAAAGATTAAATAATCATTTTTTTACCTAGTTATAGTATCGATCAGAAGGTACTTTACGTCTAATATGTTTAATTCATATTCTAAATGAACTTCAAAATGTTTCTGAATAATAAAACTATGCAATAACAATTAAAAAAAACAAAAAAAATACAGAAAAGTTTGTTATAATTATTTGGTCACCCTCTGTATTGTTTCTTCCTGAATAAAAGTGAATATATTTACAGCAAAGGAAAGACATTGCAAACGTTACCCGTTTCATGTTCTTTAATGGCAGATTTTTTTCTTTCTTTTTCATTCCCATTTATTGCGGGTATCAGCATGAGTAGAAACATGCTGCGCAGCTACAGGGCTTTTAAGCATTGTTGGCGCTCTGTGATCAAAATCGTTGAGCTCGTAGATAATGGGGAGGGCTGTTAACGCGATAAGGAAATCAAGACTTCCACAATGTGCACCTTAAGGCGGATTTTGCAATTGAAAGTTATTTATTTTAGTAAATAAACAACGATGCTTCACGAAAATATCTTGTTTCGCCAAAGCTTGATAATAGCAACTCAGAGAAGGTACTAATTCTTCAGATTAAGCAACAGAAACAAATTGAGGACACCAGCTGAATGCAAAAAAATCTTTAGAATAAACTTGATTACATTGCAATAAATGAAGGGCACAAACGAAATTCATAAAAAGAAAGAGCAAAACTGCTCATGAATACAACAAAATCTAATATTTAAAGAAAATAACTAAATAAATCAACAGGCTGATCTCAGCTCTGAAGTATATTTAAGTATCAGCAAGAAGTTTTCTGTTGGTACATTTTTGATCATTATATCGAGCCCAGCTAACACACTCAGTTTTAAGCGAGCTTACGTGTTTTGACCTATGAATGTCTTTTTATTGTTTACTCCCCATTCAATACCCCCCCCCCCTGTCCCTCCCAAATGCATTTTCACATTTTTCTCCCACTATATTATGAAAAGTGAATGAATGCTTCTGTTCTTTTCAGCCAAGTATCAGTGGAAATATCCGATTTAAAAAAGTGTATTTCAACTATCCTAGTCGCCCTGATGTCAAGATTTTACGCGGTTTGGATTTGGAGATCGAGCCTGGTAAGACGGTGGCTTTGGTGGGAAGCAGTGGTTGCGGAAAAAGCACTTGCATACAGCTGATAGAACGCTTCTACGATACACTGCAAGGAAAAGTGGTAAGTGCACCGTTTTGATAGCAAAAAAAAAAAAAAAAATCTTCACGTTAACGAAAAAAGCAAAATAATTCTTATTGATCGTAACTCCAAAACGCTTGTAATAAAAAAAGTGCATAATATAAGCAGTGTTATTCTCATAGATGTTTTATTCAATTTGACGGTATTAAAAATGTATTTATCTTTTATTGTTATGGTTATTCAACTTTTTTTTTCCAGAAAATTTCCTTTATTACTTTTTCTTTTTACAATCTCAGATTTATTGAAAGCAATATTACTACTACACAAAGCAGTCGAAAGAGCATAAGTGTAGACCATATAGCTGTAGAAACTTAAAAGTACACAACACATTAAAACATACAGTTCCATCTACAATCGTGATATTATTAGAACCTTTTAGACGCGATTGTAAAATATTTCAAGCAAGTTTCTGGAGTCAAGTTTGAAATTATGAAATTAGAGTCGAATAGCTTCTCAAACTCTGGCAACAAAATAAACAAGCAACTGTTATTCAATCCAATGAGCAGTTCTAAAGCTTGGATACGCCTCCTTGCGGTGTTTTAAGAAATCAGCCAAATTGGTAAATTATTGCAAATTGGCGCGGACAAGACAGATATCTGATAGGACAGAGGTGTAATATAAGTCTGACGTGGATCTTTGCTTTAACTCTTTTAGCAACAATTGTGCAGATACTGCAGCGCCTCCTATCGTTTATTTGAATTGCGGATATATTTTCCTTGCTTTAGAAGTAGCATTAGAATACAAACTAAAAATAATCCTTAGGAGCTTTTGACAGATATTGAAGTGAAAGGAACTTCTTTGTTATCAGCAAAAACCTACAAAATTTTGTTTGTATTCATTAAAATATTTGCAAAAGAATTTTTCTTGTGCAAAAAAGTGACGTTATGAGTTATGATTGGAGTCAATCTCGAAGCTCACTTCCACTAATACCCGAATCTTGGTTTACTCACTCCGTTTCACTTCATTCCGTTTGAATCAGCACCTTATTTAACTTCGCAACAAAAAGATGATTTCCGTTCATTTGGTAAGTCTAAGAAAAAGATTCCATGGAGTCGGCGAACAGCGTCCGCTAACCGACTTCAACAATTTGCAAAGAATAGAAGCAAAAGATAAGATTTTTTTCGCAACAAAAAATGTAAACCTTTTCTTCAAAGATCTTAATAATTTCCATACGAGTAATATTTTTTTATATTTATTCTTTGTTTTGCGTTTTACTTACTGCAAGTTTTAATATAAATACCGTTTTCAAAGTATCTGAGTTAAAATATCAATTTATTTTCTGTAGAACCAAAAATGATTTCAAAGAAATCGGGCAACTGTTCTGATAAAATGTTGACAAGAATTTTTTTTTTTTTTAATTTAAAAAAGATTCGCAAAAGAACTACTCATGCAACACACAGTATATCATGAGACTTACATGTGTAATTGGTAAACAGCACACACATATGTTTGCAACATTGAAAACAAAAACAAGTAAGAAAATGACAAAAGGAGAAATATCCAGTTAAAAAAAAAATTATTAAATAAAAACAAAAAACCCGACTGCGTAAAAACCAAAAAAACTAAAAGGAAAAATGTATAAATCCAGTAGTTTGGAATGTTATTAAGTACTAGTGAATAACTACACCATTGAAAAAGTTTTATAACCGTACAAAGATAAGGCAAATCATAAATTCAAAAGCAGAATAGAAGATTCAACAGTCGGGGCCCATTCCTTTCCGATTCAAGGAACCCCGTAAAATCTGAATGGTCCCCGACTGTTGATCCTTCTATTCTGCTTTTGAATTTATGATTTGCCTTATTTTTGTACAGTTATAAAACTTTTTCAATGGTGTAGTTATTCACTAGTATTTAATAACATTCTAAACTACTGGATTTATAATTTTTTTTTTTTTTAGTTTTTTTTTTGGTTTTTAAGCAGTCGGGTTCTTTGTTTTTATTTAATAATTTTTTATTTTACACTTTTTAGTAATTTTCATTGACTTAGTTATTACGATTATAAGACCGTACATTTCGCAACCTTCTCGTTTCATTGGGAGAGTTTGTTTGTATCGTGAGGTTTATTAAGTAACTTGCGGTGGTCTAAACAACTGCTACATGGGCTTGACCTTCGGCAAAAATGCGCGAACTTAAGTCAACCACATCACAGCTATATAAACAGCCTATATAACTCATGATGACGCGAAATCGGAAACGTCGTCAGTCAAGTCTTTCTCGCAAAACTAAAAAAGCCTCTCAAGGAAGTACACGTCGCGAAACTCAGTATCTTGAATCAATGCAAAAACAAATGCAACATGTTAGAAATGAAAATCGAATTAGTAGACTCTTTTTCTTTTGGTGCTTATTGCACGGGTTCATTTTGATGAGGACTGCAATCTGAATGTCTTGTCTTCGTTACGCATAATATATTTTTTATTACAGTACAGAATACAGATAAAGAACACATGAAAGAATTTACATCAGAAAGAGGGGAAAGTATATCCAGAGCGAGGGTGTCGTGACCCACCGCCTCAAGTGGGAGAAGCAATCGCTTAGACCACTCGGCCAATGAGACCCCAATTAGTAGACTTAGTAAACAAAAAATTTCAGGCAGCAAAAACTACCTGCATTTGTCGCACGCAGGCACCGTGCGACACAGTGTGTAACATCTAACGTGCGCCTATCCCAAACTGACAAAATATGGCAACTGGTTGTTAATATGGTGAATTTTGATTATTGTCAAGTGTTTAGTGACACTCCCAAGGTTAAGACAAATCGATTGACGTGAGAATTACCAAAATTGGCCAATGCGTTTAGCCTGCAGAACGCTACAAAGGAACAAACATACATACATAGACTCATAAACACATTACCATCCTTTGCGTCGCGCACGCACAGTCGGTAAAAATTCAGGCAGCGAAAATTACCTGCATTTGTAGCACGTAGGTAGCGTGCGAATTAGTGTACGACACCTAGCGTGCATCGATCCCAAACTGACAAAATGGCAACTGGTTTTTGAAATGGTACTTTTGATTACTGTCATGTGTTTAGTGACACTCCCAAGGTTGAGACAAATCAATTGACGTAAGAATTACCAAAATTAACCAAGGCGTTTAGCCTGTAGAACGCCACATAGAAACGGACATACATGCATAGACTGATAAACACATAACCCTCCTTTGCGTCGTGCATGCACAGTCGGGTAAAAAAAGTAACGCACAAATTTTCAAAAATAAATTTTTTCACGGTTTCCAAAGCTATCTCCGACTGTGAAAAAACATAAGGTATTCACATATTCACAAAAGCTGCATAATTAAAACACAAGCGTTCAAGAAATTACATGAAAAGCATCATTAAGCAACATTTTAAAGATATATTTTAAAAGTGTTTCCATCATTTAACTGCATTTAATATTTTTGGCTTAGTTCACGTCAGTTTATTTCTTTCCACATTAACGTTAGCACGAAAGGATTTTATACTGTTTGACCGCGGATTGTATGCAATTTGGCAATCTGCCAAGTAAAGCTATTCCATCTGAATGAATCTAACAGGGGAGAAGGGAAAATAACGATGGGATTTTGATCCATGCGTTTTATAATGTCACTGTTGTCTTATTCATTTATTTCATTCTCTAAAATGAAATAAGGGAAAACAAAAATAGTTACCATAGAAACAACAAAAAGAAAAGAAAATCTTTTCATTCCGTTCAGGAACGTAAAAACAAAATGGTAAGCTCAAAACTTTGCTGTAAATAAATAAATCAATTAATTTTTGCCGCGAGAATATAGATCGAACATATTTTAGATTTAAAAAATGTTGCTGAGAGCAAATTTTCATTTTTACAAAACTAAGGCTAAATAACAGTGAGACAAAAGTGCACATCTGTAACAAACCAACTAACACCCCTATAAAATAATAGATACGTTCATTTCCGCCTATAAACCAGATATTAGCTTTTCCATGTAAACGATGGATTACATCAAATTTTTTTATAAAGCTAAAATTGACTATGATACTATTTTTTAAGAGCATCTATCTGGCAGTTCTTAAAGTTGTATTTGGTGTTTTGCCTCTTTATTTCAGTTCATCGATGACGAGAACGTGAAGGATTTGAACGTAGCCAATCATCGATCGCACTTGGGATTAGTATCTCAAGAGCCTGTGCTTTTCAGCTACAGCATCGGCGAAAACATCGCGTACGGTGACAACTCGAGGAAGCCAGACATGAATGAGATTATAGCTGCAGCCCGAAAAGCAAACATTCACAATTTCGTTTCCACATTACCTAAGGTATATTTTACTGTTATTATTAGTTTTTCTCCTTCAAACGCAATTGATTTCCTTCCTTCTTCCTAATATACTTAAACCGTAAAAAGAATTTCGAAACGTTCCTGGAAAATAATAAGCAGTTTACGTGCCTAGTTTCTGCCAGTAACAATTCTGGCAAAAACCAGGGAAGTTTCTCGCTAAAAGTTAGTTAGTTACCTCCCTGAATTTAACCTGAAATCTTTCTGAAAAGTTCAGAACCCTTCCAGATGAAAGCCTGTCATGTTTATCTCAGGAACCTTCAGTGAAAGCTTACATAAGTATCTTGTAGTAGCTTGGCCTCTTCCTGAACCAGGAAAGGTCCTAAATCAAACATGGTCGAAGCTAATACGGAATTGCAAGCAATTTCTTCAAAGCTACAATATCCGAAGACTGTATTTTGCCTTCAATTTGGTGCTCAGTCAATCCAGAGGGGTCCAAATCGAAAGGGCTGTCTCTAGCTGAAAGAGAAATACAGCATAACCCCGATTTAACGATTGTCAAGGGACTGGAAAAAGTTATCCTTAAATCAAGGATATCGTGATAGGTTGATGACATTTGATGCAGTCAAATCCGAACCAATGAAATGAATCATTAAATTGAGGAAGTCGTTAAATCGGGTATCGTTAAATCGAAGTTATACTACTTAATAAGGGAGCCTAGTATATTTTTACACTCGACGGTAAAAACGTTTTTCACCACAGTTTAAAATCTGCAGTCATGAAATTTGCTGCGATTCAGGAAACGTTTTCACAGAAAAACATGTCTTTCACAGGAAACTGGGTAAACCTTTGAAATCTCGAAACGTTACCCGAAAGCAATCAGTCGATGACGATTCGGATTTTTTTTTACTGTATATTCATGAGTTAACTTACAAAAAACAAAGGCGTAATTCGCATGGGAGCTTACGGGAGCTGTGCTCCTGCACTTCTTCTCAATTTTGATAATTTTATCAATTTAAACAAAATGTAAGCTATTTATGTGTGAAAATAAGTTTAACAAACGTTTTGTTTGAAATTAAGCCATGCATAAAACGAAAGGTATTGTCTTCTAAAATAAATAAACCAATAAATAATAGTAAAACTGAAAGAAAAATTAAAATGAGCCTATTGAGCTAATTGGGTTTTCAAAACAAATTTTTATAAATTCATCAAACTGAATTTATTTTCTTCGACCAATATGGAAAAAAAAAGGAAAGAAAGAATTTCGTGACTAAATGAAGATTTTAAGTATGAAATTATTGTTTAAAACTTATAAAGTAAGTTTAATGAAGGTTAATCATGGTATTATAATTATTTTTGTAACAACTGCTCTCTTACCTGACTGACACCCGCATTCACTAGACGATTCGACCTGAACTGTGCATTGAAGCCATTTTATTTGTTGGAAATTGCTTACCAATCTCCAACAAATAAAATGGCCATAGCCTAAATTATGTTTATTCAACTTATGGTTTGTCTGTCTGACCGAGAGTTCGATAGTCTGAAGAATATTGCGGTCGTGAAAATGCCAGTAAGGCTTCCGCTTTTAACCAACTTCGAGCACATTAGCAGTTTATAAGATGAAATGAAGGTAGTTTACTTCAAAGGAGGAAATACAAGATTATTGCTTTTCATGGTAATAAAATGTACTTAGTATTTTACTTATAACAATAACAGTAATTGGATATTGGCTTCTTATTTACATTTTTAATCTTTTCTTTATTTTTTTAGTTCAAATTCCTTTTGTGCATAAAAGTAATGAAAAGCATCCTCATTTAGTCATCTAACTCCTACACATAGGTGATTGCTTCAAGACATGAAAAAAGTGAATAAATAAATAAAGCTAGAGTAGACTACGGTGCTGGTTCTACTAAAAATCCAATTTTTGCACTGTAATTAGAATGTTTAACGTCAGACTAATAAATAAAAACTAAACGCAATATAAATAAAAACTAAACGCAATAAAAATAAAACAAACACAGAGAAGACACTGGAAATCAAGTATTATTTGATTACTAGCTGCGTGCCCGGCGTTGCACGGGCTACCTAAAAAATGTAAGAGCAGTCCAGTTGATGCTTTTGTAGTACACTGACACTAGTTTCTAACGCGTTAAGGAATAAATAAATGCGCGTAAAGCAAGGTTTGCAAAACACCAGTAAAACATATTTTTGCCAAAACACCTCATCAACGTTAATAATCGTTATCAATGATACAAGTTATGAGTACATTTTCAGTCAGCACAAAAGGGGAAAATATATGCATTATCAACTATAATTTTTACTCACGTTAAACTGAATTACATCTGATAGACTATATCGGAAATATTTATGCACAATAACAATCCGCTTTTTACATAAAATAGTCTACTACCCGGCGTTGCCCGGGTGTTTATTAATGCAACATACCACTCAGATAAATATTTGGATGGATTCTATCCACATGGTCGTACAAGAATTACATCAATCCGTTTTCCAGGTACAAACCCTCAAAGAACTCAAATAACTTGTAAATCACTCATTTACTTTACGACGTGCACGGTCCTCCTCGAAAATGAAAGTTATGTCATGTGACGCGTATTTAACAATCAGGCTTGAACAAAAAAAAACAGCAAAATTTTGCTGCAGATTACGGCAAAATAATCGAAAAGTAAACAACTTAAACACCCTGATTACAGGAAAAGCCTTAAAACAAAAGCCTAATTTTATTTCTTTATATTCGAGAAAAAGAAATGGCAACAGATGTTTCTTTTCAATGATTTTCTTCACGCTGTAAATTTTAATAAAAGCGTTCATCCGGAAAGTTGAGTTGAAGCACTGAATAATAATTTGAATGGAGGAAAGCCTTCGAAAAATAGGGATTTGATTTTGAAATCTAAGAGTCATAATTAAAAGTTTTTAATTGATATCTCCGCTAATTATTATCGGAGGATTATGTTAAATAGCCAAACATGAAGACGGGAGGATTACGAATCCATCGATACCTGGTTCGATGGTCAGTTCACTGTCGTTCGGGAGAAGAAGCTTGGACATAGATAGATAGATAGATAGATAGATACTCAGATTTTATATGTATAAGACTAGCAGCGTGCCCGGCGTTGCACGGGCTACCTAAAAAATGTAAGAGCAGTCCAGTTGATGCTTTTGTAGTACACTGACACTAGTTTCTAACGCGTTAAGGAATAAATAAATGCGCGTAAAGCAAGGTTTGCAAAACACCAGTAAAACATATTTTTGCCAAAACACCTCATCAACGTTAATAATCGTTATCAATGATACAAGTTATGAGTACATTTTCAGTCAGCACAAAAGGGGAAAATTATCAACTATAATCTTTACTCACGTTAAACTGAATTACATCCGATAGACTATATCGGAAATATTTATGCACAATAACAATCCGCTTTTTACATAAAATAGTCTACTACCCGGCGTTGCCCGGGTGTTTATTAATGCAACATACCACTCAGATAAATATTTGGATGGATTCTATCCACATGGTCGTACAAGAATTACATCAATCCGTTTTCCAGGTACAAACCCTCAAAGAACTCAAATAACTTGTAAATCACTCATTTACTTTACGACGTGCACGGTCCTCCTCGAAAATGAAAGTTATGTCATGTGACGCGTATTTAACAATCAGGCTTGAACCAAAAAAAAAAAAAAGTCAGTGAAATTTTGTGGCAGATTGCGGAAAACCCCCATAAAGTAAACATTTTAAATCCCCTGATTACAGGAAAAGCCTCAAAACAAAAACAAGAATTTTACCTGTTCATATTCGAGAAAAAAATGGCAACAGATCTTTTATCTCAATGATTTTCTTCACGCTATACATTTTAATAAAAGCGTTCATCCGGAAAGTTGAGTTGAAGCACTGAATAATAATTTGAATGGAGGAAAGCCTTCGAAAAATAGTGATTTGATTTTGAAATCTAAGAGTCATAATTAAAAGTTTTTAATTGATATCTCCGCTAATTATTATCGGAGGATTATGTTAAATAGCCAAACATGAAGACGGGAAGATGACGAATCCATCAATACCTGGTTCGATGGACAGTTCACTGTCGTTCGGGAGAAGAAGCTTGGACATAGATAGATAGATAGATAGATAGATACTCAGATTTTATATGTATAAGATTGTTTGCATAACGCATTTTATGTAAACATAAGAAAGATTTGACTTCCGAGAGCCCAAATGTAATAATTATCTGACTATTACAGTAACACGTTTTACCTTCTTCATTAGTTGGTGATTTTTTCTGTTAAAAAAGATTACCGAAATGAGTACAAAAGAAAATACCATTTCTATACACAACGTATTTAATGTGAATTTTGAAAATTGTATAAGTTCTACCTATAATCGTCTTCGTCTGTAAAAACTTGTGTGAACAAAAACATATTTAAACATGAATCTTTCTCTGCAATGCTAGGGCTATGAAACACCTGTTGGAGACAAAGGAGCACAATTGAGTGGTGGACAAAAGCAAAGAGTTGCAATTGCTAGAGCACTACTACGAGACCCAAAAATTCTGCTCTTAGATGAAGCCACTTCCGCTTTGGATACGGAAAGCGAAAAGGTGAGACTTTGGCAAAATTGATAAATTTCTTAACTCCGTGAAAAGTGTCTTTTATCCCTTTTCATTGGACAATAAGGACTCAAACTACACAGAATAGGTATAGCTTTGTATGTTTAATTAAGAAGTTTGCAGTTAAATATTATTTCTCCTCTCCCCATGCCGTGAATTAATAACATTTTTACTTGATATCTGTCCCAGTATTGATTCAAAACAAAAATTTAATGATTTTTCTTGCTACAAAACTCGCGCACAGTTTATAAAGCTAGTGCACGGTGGAGAATTAACGACATAATAGTGATGCATCATTAAAATTTCGCAACTCAGAAGAAAAAAAAATCGATCTTTAAATGTACACTATGAATTTAGAATAAAAAGACCTACCAGTAAACATAGTCATAAATGTTTTATTGTATTATTTGAGAGTAAACATGTTAAAGATAACAAAACCTGAAGACCTTAATTGCGCCAATGTTGATTTTTGGCGTACTTTCCAACAAAGGTTTAAAAAAAAACTGGAAAGACATAAGGGGTGGCTTGATGCACCGTAAAAATTTCGTAAAGAGCAAAAATAAGTCGAAAAAAAATTATAAAACAAAGAAATATATATCAAAAAATTGAAAATTTGAAAGTAGAGTTTTGAGATGAAGAAAATGTTTGTCTCTCGATCTGTCTGTCCCTATTAAGACAATAAAATAATCAAAAATGTTTTAAACAATACATCTATAGCTTAGCAACTACTTTTCTTTAGCGTGGTTTCTGTGAATGTTTTCATGCGAACAAATTTGGAACCAAAATGTCGGATAAGTCAGCTCCCCTTTTGTGTGGCCTTAATGCTTTCTAAGTGCGGTCCTCTTTGAGCAATTCAAAAGTACATCACTATACAAATTCTGAAAAATGAAGAAAATTATTTTTCTCCCTTTTCCTTGTCAAAAAATTAGAAACTGCCCTACATAATGAACCTGTGAATAGTTCTACGTAACGTAGGGCAAAATCAACGAATATAGGATACTTTTGGTTTTCGTAAAATACTAACATAATCAAGAAAAAATAGTAATTTTGAGCAAGAAACGAAGTTGAAAATTCTGGAATCACCTAAATTTAAAAGTTTAAGCAAAAATTTCCGGCAATAAAATTATTATTTTTTTTTTCAAGTAGGGGAAAAAATTGTTTAGAAGAGACGTATTCTATTACGGGTTACCAGAACGTTAAAACTAGAAAGCAATTATTTGTATACTAGAAAATCGCCCGTCAAGGTATGACGGGTGAAAATTGCTTCTACATTTGAACGAAGTCATTGCCTGTTTGATGATATTTTGATACTTGAAATTGTAACCGTAACTCCAGTAGGTAACGTTCATTGCTAAACATTCTTTCGTTTCTTCATTCCCCTGAAATGACAGTCTTACCAGTAAAACAGTTAAGTTACCGAAACGAGTTCAGCCTTGTCACAATAAAGCCTTTCCCTGCATGTTAAACATTACCAAAATACATTATCATGCCGTGGCGCGAGTTTCTTTGTTGGAACTCGCGGGTTACTCGAACATTGGCTATTATACACTCTATAACAAAAAAATCGCCACACCAAGAGGGAGTGATCCTATTGAGACGAAAATTGGTGGATAGGAAGACAATGCACAGAATAGTAAATGATTAAATTCTTAGAACAATTGAATAATTTATGTCAGAGTTACAGTAGCAAGTTCAATAAGGTTTTGACCGCCTGTAGCCTGGATACAAACAGAAGCGCGACGCGACGTGGCAAACACCGATAAAGCTCCCGGAGGGTGTCCTGCGGTATTTCCGGCCAAATTTGCTTCAGTTGTCGGACGAGGTAATCAACATTCCTTGCGAAATGCAATCGCCATCCCATTATACCCCAGACATGCTCGAAGGGAGAGAGATCTGGTGATCTGGCTTGCCACCGGAAGAGTTTGACAAGCTTACAGACAGTTCATAGCAACACGGGCCGTATGTTATCTCGCGTTGTCCAGCTGAAAACCAGCCGAGGGTACTTCAAAAGGAACAGCAGCAAAACAGGTCTTAGGATGTCGTCTACGTACCACTGTTCAGTAAGTGTACCTCTAATTACGACCAAAGTGGTTCAGTTATCAAAGGAAATGGCACCCCAGACCATAATGTCTTGTTGAAAGCCAGTGTGGCGTGCAAAAGTGAAACTTGGATCTCCCCCTCTATCCTGGGTGTCTTCAAACACGTCTTCGATGATCATCATGACACAATTGGAAGCGGGATATGTCGCTGAAGACTATACATCCCCAGTCGGCACCATTCCAACCTGATCGAGCCATGCACCACTGTAATCTGGCTCGGCAGTGTGTAGGCGTCAGTGGCAGGTGGCGTAACGGTCAGCGCGAGAGTAGATTTCGTTGTCGCCCAACCATCTGTAAATGGTCATGATGAACACTGTTGTTTGGGTTGAACGTCTGATGGTTCATAGAGATGAAGAAAGCGCTGTGACAGCTCATCGGGCAATCACTCTGTCATCACGATCTGTTGTGACCCTAGATCGACTGCTACCATCCTGACGCTGAACTCTGCCATTCCCCCCCCCCCTCCATCCTTGCCAGCATTTTCGTATCGCCGCATCGCTTCGACTCAAATGACGAGCGATTCTCTGATTTTACCAACCGGCCTCTTTCAATCCAATGATGCGACCTCTTTTAAACTCTGACAGTTGCTCGTAATGAGCACGAACCACGCTGCGAGGCATTTTTAAGTTGTTAAAAAAGTAATCTGAATCCGCAATCAAACGAAAGTTGTAACATCTGTTGTAGAACTGCTCTTTATATACATCTGCTGGATGCGCAGTTTCGATGCGCTGGTGATGATGATATTATTTGCATATCTAATCAAAACATTCATGTATACAAAATTTCAAAGCAATCGGATGATTGCTTCTTGGTGCGTCGATTTTTTTCTTTTTCTTTTTTTTTTTTTTTTGTTATAGAGAGTATATGAGGATTCCAAACCAATTGTTTGCACTTTTAACAATTGTCTTTTTATTACTAGTGGACTATATGAGGTTATTCGAGGCATTTTTAACAACGTATCCATTGTTCAACTCCTGATAATCTAAAAATGACACTATACGATTACACACACAGCACCATTATACAGTGAAACCTGTGTAAGTTGACCACTTGTGGTGCACTAATTTAGCGGTCAACTTAAACAGGTGGTCAACTTACAGAGGTTGAAATATATGATATAGATCTAAATCCGTGCCTGAAAATAGCGGTCAACTTAGACAGGTGATCAACTTACAAGGGTGGCCAACTTTACAGGTTTTACTGTATCCATCTTCAGTTTCACTTCTCTATTCGCCCTTATTGCGTACTAGTGGCACCCGCACGGCTTTGCCCGTAGTAAAAAATTAAAAGGTCTTTTGGTTCGCCTGTATATTTACTAATAATGTATGATGAATTTCTCGCCAATTGGCTTGCCCATGTTCCGGTTCAATGTTATGATAACTTGGTAATTTACTCGTCCATCTTACTCGGTTCCACTTTATGATAATTTTACTCAGGAAAATGTTCTTAAAATTGGAATAAAAACAGAACAAAATCGAATTTTCGAAAAATCCCTTCGAGGTGCACACTCCCATGCTACAAACTCATTTTGTGCCAAATTTCATGAAAATCGGCCGAACGGTCTAGGCGCTACGCACGTCACGGAGATCCTGACAGAGAGACTTTCAGCTTTATTATTATTAGTAAAGATTTTGCTTGATCATGTTTTCTTTCCCTCCCTGTGAGAAATAGTATTTTTTTTTTTTTTTTTTTTTGATGAAGTAACATGCCTATGTTTTCAATGCAGATTGTACAAGAGGCATTGGACAAAGCAAGAACTGGTAGGACTTGCCTGATCATCGCTCATCGATTGACTACCATTCAAAATGCTGATCTCATCATTGTCATTCATAAAGGAAGAGTAGTGGAGAAAGGCACGCATCAAGAGCTGTTGAACCTCAAAGGACACTACTACAAACTACATAACACGCAAGCATCCTCAATTTGATCGACCGAGTCAATTACCTTGACAACATGTGCGGCTCACATTGTCAAGTGAGAACACTCGCGCTTTGTGACAACAAGAAATACAATTTGTGTTTCAAAAATGTATCATAAAGCAAGATGATTAAAGAAAGAAGCAAAAGAGAAACATTCAGTACAAGATTCGTGTACAAAGCATCTTCGCTACCAAATTACATTCATTAACATTAATCCATTTCATAAAACTCATTAAGAAATATTTTTTTTAATTATCATCTTTTATAATCAATATTTCTGTACCTCAAACCCAGACTAACGTAAGTGACATTATCACTACTTTTCAGGGGAGCGTAAAACCGCTTGTCTGATACTTACAAAGGTTGGGGGCTAGGGCTGCTATAAGACTGGTAATTAATTATAAAGGTTTTTTAAACATAGAATTTAATGGCTAAATGCGGAATGGGATTCTACGTACCATCAACGCTGTAATTACTTGGAAAATCGCGATTTTTGGATTTACGTTAGTCTGGACTTGAGGTTCATAACTTACAGCTTTTTACCCAGGTTTTTATCCTCACTTAACGAAGTGAGCCACACCGGTTTGGGGAGTCTTGCTTATGTGCTAAATCAATTTTAGCTACCAGTGTGAAGATTCGGAGCATTAATGAGAGGTAGTAACGCCCCCACCTCGGTTATGGCTTTTCTGACTGAAGATTGTTATAAAGCTTGAATCTACTGTGTCTGGATCCGCAATCAAGGTGTTTGTTATTTGTATATTTTCAAAATGTGACTTATTAAACATTACAATTGTTGTAGCTTTGGTATTAAACAAGTTATGAAAATTTTATAAGTTGACGTTTAAGGGGGTCCGGGACACAAAAATCGTCAAATTTTGCAATTTTTTTTTTTTTTATCATGTGAGAAATTACTCCGTTTTTTTCTGCTTAAGAGGACGTTTGAATCTTGTTTCTATCTTAAATAGAACGAAAGATATAATTATTTTTGTTTCATGCACATAGCTAATGTGTACTTAACTTTAGAACTTTAAACGCGTTTTCTCCATGATGCAATTTTTCCCGATTTCTTGCATTCAAACTCTTATAAGTCAGGAACCGATAAAGATAAAGTTGTGAAACTTGGAGCATGTCTTTTTCAAACAGTTTACTTTGTATTTTATTCGGCGAATTAAAAAAAAAACGTTTACTGCAAAAATTATGATTTTTTTTAAAAAAAGTATCTTCGAATTTTTCGAAATTTTTCTTCAAATACTTTTTATTTTTTATTGAATCATTATTTTTAAAATCGCCGAATAATAATTAAAGCTTAGATATTTGTGCGTAATTTATTTTAAAAAAATTGAAAATTGATCAAGAATATTTTGAATCATAGCAATTTAAGCTATTAATTTGAATTATAGCCCATTTTTTAAAAAAAAAACTAATTAAATTTAAATAAAAAATTTTTTTTTTCATATTTATGTCATGATTTTGCTTATTAAACAAATGGTGAATCAGTGCAAAAAAACTTCAAAACTCTAAAGTGTATAATAAAAAAAATTTCAAAATGTGTCCTGGACCCCCTTAAATCTAAACTACAGTGGAGCCCGCTTAATGGAATCGACAATTTGCTACGAAAAATTATTCTAATTAGCGGGATATTCTTTTACGCGATATTCCAATAAGCGGGCTCGACTGTATTTGAACGTTATCCTAGCAATTGCATTTTATTGTGAAAATAAATATTTTCAAGAACCAAAAAGTTACAAAATAATTATTAATTTACAGATTTCAAGTTTTTAGGAAAATTATTCTTTACGCAAAGTCTGAATATATCCCAATGATGCATAAATTGAAATATTTCGGTGCATTGTCATATTTAATATGTCTTCTCATTATAGTGAAATATGATTTTTCGTTAAAAATATCTACAAAACATAAATTATCTTCAAAAGCAAATATGCAATTGCTTTGCTGCGATGCAAAAATGCAATTAAGTTGTCGATCTTTAACCACTTATATGGTATTCAATAAAAACTTTCGCTTATTGTGTTTTTACTGAATGGTTATAGTTTTGAAATGTTTTGTTATTTTTAAATAAAGGATTAAAATTTATATATTTTCTGCTAAGTTAAAAAATATTTGCTTTTACCGATACAAAAAGCAAGATTGGAAAAACATTCTTTTCTTTTTCTGCCCGAACAATCTGACTTTTTAAACTGTTCTTAAATCGAAAACAAAATTTTAGAGCGCACAGCACGAAAAATCCGATGAAAACCTAGGATACTAAGAATGGTTCTTATTTTTTTTACTGTAGCTACTTGTTAAAACTAAATCAAAGTTGAAATGAAATAAAATTAGTGTTGAATTTAAGGTCCCTTTATCGAACTCGCTAAAATACTTTACATACAGTTTTCTCTTACATAATTCTTCCATCTTTGTAAATTGAGAAGGGAGAGAAAATATCTCCTAAACTTATAGAAACTATTTTCCAACTACTTATGCAACCACACATTATTTTTATGCTATCAATTATCGCAAATAAACCAGTTTAACACGCTGACCATGAAATAGGAAGATTTTGGTGAAAGTAAAGATGTAAAAGTTGCCGGACAAGCCTAATCAATCAAAGGAACGATTAACTGACCTTGGCTGACTAGTCCTTTGACCTGTACATAAGTAAAGTTACGGCATTGTGTTTGGCAAGGTTAAAAAAAAAAGTTCACGCATTTTCCTAGCAGGGGGGAAGGGTGGACCCAGGGCAGGGTCGTGGAACTCAGGATCCCCCCAAACCGTTCACAATAGTATCCATCCACATTGTGATCAATTACATATGAATGAAATGTCAACAATTGGGAGTCATCTTTTCAAATCATTAATTATTTTGAAAATAATTATTTGGGACACTAATTCCTGTCACTGTCCATGAAGCTAATTAGTAAAGTTTATGCTCAGAAAGGTGCTTATTCTGGGTCGATTAGGTGTTTTTTGTTAACACCCAAGCAGTTTTAGAAATCTTGCGCAACCCAAGCCTTAAATTCTTAAGCATGAAGCCCCTAAAATGGTAGTCTCTATCCGTCTCCGAGTGGGGGTGTGCGGATGAAGTTCGTTATTAATAAAGCTATTTATATACTGATGAAACCCAAACTAAGCAATTGTCATACTAAAAAGGATAATTTAGAAAACGCTGCTATGAGAACGGGGACTAATTATAAAAATATAATAATTTCACTGAAAGAAAATAACTACGTAGTAAGTTGTTCACCGTTCAAACGTAGAAAAAATACAAATAGTCTTATAAGCGAAATGGTAGCGAATACCGATCAGCATGACACACAATTGTATGTCTTAACAAGAAGCTTGAGTTTACTGATATTTAAGCTAAAGGAAGAGAAATACAGTGTAGAGCCTTTTATCCGGGAATCAAAAAACCGGAAAACCGGCAACCTTTTGCCGATTTTCCCGCTATTTTTCAAAAATACGCATTTTCGGTAATTTTTGTAAAACTAAGCATTTTTCTTTTGAAGTACCTAAAAGAAAATGAGCGATTTCTTAATAAATACCATATTACTCATCTAGAACTCAGAAAAATATTTACAAAAATGAACTTCAAAGGGTTGTCTTTAACGCAGGGAAAAAATTCCGGAATATTTTCTTGAACTAAAAAAAGTACACACGTAAGTCTGAAATTTTCGTGTTTTATTCCAACTGAAAACTAAAGAAATGAATATTGTCACATTATAATGCAATATTTTATTGAATGGCCTTAAATTAAAACCGTTTAGAGCGCAAGGACGTCGCAAAAGCGCGTGACACGCCGCGATTCTCGAATTTTCCGGATAGTTGATGGTGGAATCGGGTGGAATCTAGAAATCTTAAACGCAAGACTATAATAGGGCTGCAGGAATTTATAAGTTAAATTTCAATTGGTATTAACTTAATGCAAAAGCAATAGTTATCAATAATCGCTAACGCCAAACCTTTACAAAAAAGTGAAAAAAAAAAAAAAAAAACCGCGTTCATGAAAACAAATTCTCTCATACACTATAGTAGAAGAATCGCACATTTACGTTCAAAAACTTGTTTCGTGCCTTTTCCTTCATTCTCTGTCATTTTAAAACATCGAAAATTGGTGTTTTTCTTTCCTTTTCAAAATGAATGTGAGGGTCTCAGGTCTTATTAAATTACTTAAGGTTTTTGGTGCTTAAATTATTCTCTCACTAGTAGTTTTTAAGGTTTCGATATTGATAAGCATTTCTGAACTGTTATCTTCTTATTTTAATACGTACTAGCTTTTACCCGCGGCTTCGCTCACGTTGATGTAGTCTTTTTTTCAATCGATTCAAGTTAACGGTCAACACAGGCAGAGGTCAAACAGTTACCAAAAAATGGTTTGTCTCCAGTTTCGCTGAAATTTCAAATCCCCTTTAAATGTATCAAAAGGTATGATTAAAACTGAAAATCAGGGAAAAGGGGAATAAATGAAATGTCGGCGAAACTGGGAAGACACCCAAAAAATCACACAAAATAAATCACGAAAACGTTCAGGAGTTCTGAAGAAGTTAGATCGAGTAATTCTCAAAAAATCCAATTCGAGTGAGGTCAACTATTCTTAAATAAAGTGAAACAGTATCCTTATAATCCCGACCTCCGTCAAATAATATCCAGCGCTACACCGGCTATCAAAACTATTGTATAATGTATAGCTTATTACTGGAGATATCATCCCAAAATAGGGTCAACAATCACTACGAACCCTGATTCTAATAATGTCCCTTTAGAGTGAGAACATCAAACCTTTAAAATCCCCATTAGAAGGAAATCATCTGTTTTTAAATAACGTCAACGGTCCTGATTACAATACCAAAAAGTTCAGAGTGAAAATACCATTAAAATCAGAGTAGGGGCAACAGTTTTTTTTTTTTTTTTAAGTTCCCGTTTAAATGACGACAATAGTACAAAAAACTTCTCATTTGGCCAAGAGAAAAATTCCCAAAAGTCTGTATTATAAGAATGGTCTCTATCAGCGTTTTCAAATAACATTTCCCTCTGATGATCTCAGACAAGATTATTTCCAAAAATCTTCATCAGTACAGGTCCGATAGGATAAAAACAAATTTAAAAAAAAAAAAAATAAAGAAAAAAAAGAAAGAAAGAAAGAACAATATTCTCCACTGTCGCCATAAAAATAGGGACATTAATTCCGCAAAATCCTAATTAGCATCATTAACCCTTAAAAATACACACACAAAAAAGAACATGAAAAGTTTCATAAAAATTTTAAATAATTCGCCAATGCACCAACGTAGTCGCGTGGTAAGATTGGAGATTAAAAATGAATTTGGTGGATTAATTCACATTTTAATAGTAGTTTTAATGTTGTTTAAGAGTGTTGTTTCACTAATTCGGCGGATAAATTTTAACTTCAATACCTCATAGTACTTAATGATCTTTTTGCCAAAATTAATTTGGTGGATTTTTTACATTTTGGTGTAACTTTTATAATGGCTGTAGCGCCAAACTTTTTGAACACTCGCCCCGAACGCAAATTTTTATAATGCCATTTTGTTTAGTTTCATTTTATATTTTTGCAATTAAAAGCAGCGTTAAAATGTAAAATAATAAATCCAAATCCATTATTAACCGCCAAAGGACCACAGTACCATACATTCGCCAGAAACTTGCCAAATTTATGAAACTGCGTAAAATGTTTGGTTAATCTATATTCATAAAATATGATATTTAATTCCGAAAAAAAAGATGCTATGAAGAAAATGTTTGCATGTATTTGGCCGTTCCTGGCGAAAAACAAATCTTTGTTCGACGGTAACTGGGGGTAGGGGGGGGGCAGACTCTATTTCATAACTTTATTTAGTTACCAGATAACTGTACGTAGCAAAAATACCCGGCGTTGCCTGAATCTAATAATTATGAAAAACAATCGCTAATTTTATTTGTTCTCTGCTGTAACTGAAATGACCCAAAACACACCGCTTTGACGTGATTAAAAATAGAGCTTCTTCCTAACCCATAAAAGTAAAATGACAATAAGTATTAAGAACAAAATAGAACTCTTTTAGAAACGAAAAAACGATGCTTAAGCATACAAATTTGAGGAATTTCCAAAATATGAAATTAAACTTCACTTGTTTAAAAAGATCTTTTTTTTCCGAATATAGTCTAAAACCTTCTCCATATTGCTATTGAAGTACAAACTTTTAAAAAACGTTGCCGCCCGTAATCCCTTACTGCGATTTAAAATGTTATTAAATTTGCATTAATCCCTATTGTAATACCTTAAATGAGGCTCCCCCTCCCTACTTTGTAAAACTGTGTGTTACTAATTTTCATCGAAGAGATAGTGTCGCCAAATACTGAGGTAATTCTGGTGATTATAAAATGTTGCTACCCGAAATGTTTCCAATAAATAGTAAAAATTCGGCAATTGTTTGAAATTGTGCGCAAAGACAAATTAATGGAAGTTTTTGTGCTGCTTACGGATTTGCTTGATTTGGCTGGCGAATAATATTTTATGTTAACAAATTTAAAGAAAGAAATATTAAAGAAATGGCGATATTTGGTTACATGGTGAAAATCGAGAAACAGTATTGCGTACTCTTTAGCTTCACAAACAGCGACAGTTGAAAAAATTGCCAAATGCCTTAGCTATTGAAACGATTCCACAAAAAAAGTTCGGCTAGATTCCTGCTGATTGATTAAATACCCAGTCAACACAAATAAATAAAAAAACGCATTAATTGCCTCAAAGTTGCATTAAAATGGAAAATAATAATTTAAATCCATGTATTATTTGCCAATCTTGTGGAAAAATCTTACTTCAAGATTTTACTTGAGAAAAGCCTTGAACAGTCACGAAAAGCAAAGATAGTCAACAATACAACAATTGTCGCTATCGACAGCTGTTTTAAGCTGCTTGGTGTCAGAATGCGTATATTTATTACAACTTGATTTATCTAATGCCCACTTAGCAGTTATTTTATTGACTATTTTTTTCCCGTACTTGATGGTTTGTTCCTTCAACCATACTCAAAAGATAAAAAGCGTCCTCAGATATTAACTATAAAAAACTAACTACCCATCTAGAACAAACGGGAAATCCCACTGCAACATCCCCCATATGAAAAAGAATAAAACAATCGAAAGGATGTCGTTTAAAAAAATGATAAAGGTAAAAACAGTTCTCTAAATACGCGAAAATCACTCATCCTCACTCATAAACACATTCTTCAACTAAAATGACTAAAAACTCTTTAAAAACGAAAAACAATTCTTTGCAATTTAAAACATTTCGCCAAACAAATAAAAAATACAATAAATTACATTAACAGTAGCTTTAAAATGTAAACAAATGATCACGCAACTCTATTGTTTATATCCAAAGTCGCCAAGCCACCACGTTACTGTAATGAGCCGATCAGTGAGCGAAGCCAACTCCGACTGATTATGTGGTCCGATCTTTTGAACAAACAAACACTTTTAAAACTTCATATATTGCCTAATTTGTTCTTTTCACCAAAGATAAAGATCTTCCATTGCACTGATCTTTTGTGTACAAAACTACCCTGTTGTAATTTATCTGGACGAAAATAAAATTTGTTTCGTCTTTAAATTCCATCATCTTTCTTTCCCTTTAATAATCTACGGATTAGTTAGAACAATCCTTAAAGTATTCTTAACATTGGTGCCAAAACTCAGATGGATTTCAAACGCGAAACGAATGTTGCTAGGTACGGTACTTTTTGATCATTTGGTTAAAAGAAAACCTAAAGCACCGATTCGGTTACATGGTTCAACTACGACGACAGAACACAGAACACACGTTTCGCGTGAACCTTCCAGTACTTAACTTTAAAATATATCACGGGTCCTTAAATCGTTGCTTTTGAAAAATGAAGGCTTCACTCTCTCTCTCTACGTTTTATCCATTCTCAATTTACATATCACAGTAGGCAATTTCATTACAAAAAGCATAGCTGACTTTATTGTCCTTTGGCAACGGGTTAAATATTTATTTCAGTTCTCGCTCAACAATAGGTTAAAATAAATATTAATCATTTGGGAGATTTTACCATCCAATGTTTAAATTAATTAATTAAGAAAAACGTTTCCGATTCGATCCATCGCGCTTCGAAACCATGCTTGCCACAACTTAATTGCACACAAAAAATTTGATCAAAATCGGTCCAGCCGTTTAAATGCCTTATGGTGTCAAACGTCCGCACAGAAGATTTTTATATATTAAGATAGTAATTTAAGTTTTATAAACAACTAGCTGCGTTGCCCGGCTTTGCCCGGTCCACCTTGAAAATAAAAATTGTGTCAAGTGACGTATATTCAACAATCAGGTGTAAAAAATAAGTAAAAAAAAACATGATTTCCTTTCTAAACAATGAAGACAGATATTAAAATACTTTTAAGAAATTAAATCCAGAAAGATGGATTTAAAATGCGTAACCATGGAAACACAAAATAAAATAAGTTTAAGGAATTAAAATGCGAAAGAAAATGGTTCACAATTTGAATGGAATCGAGATTTCTGAAACTTGATTTAAAAAGGTTTGTAACTTTTTTTCCTTTCGAGATAAAAGCTTATTTTTTCGACCATTGGTCGAGTTAATTCTGGAGTAAAAAAGGTCGCTTTTTCCAATGGCGTCAAAAAGAAAGCCTGTGGGACAACTCCTTCACTTTTTATTGATTTATTTAATGAAGAAAGTAGTTCCTAAATTTCAGCTAAGCCTAAAAAAATTCGAGCTAAAAACGCATATAACTCCCGCTGTAATAAAGTTAGAGCATTGAAACAAATAGCGTAGAATGCGGAAAATTCTACCCTTTCGAACGATATGTAATATTAATATGCGAAAGTAATTTTTCACCCCCATATTCGAGAATTTATGTGAAAATTGGGCCTAAATTGGAATAAAAAACGAACTATTCATCGAATTGTTTTCGAACTGGTCTGCAAACCTTCTCAGGACTTAAAGAAGCAAACTGTGAAAATTTCAGCAAAATCGGACGGGTAGTTCTCGAGTTTTGCTAGTTCAAACAAACAGACGCTTTTTGGAGACTTCATTTTATACTATGTAGAGATCCGCCAAAAGCTCTTTTTAGCCATCCAGAAAACCGGGAAATTCAGATATCCGGGATAGCTATGGTCCCTAACTTCCCGGATAATTGGTTTTCTACTGTATTGGAACAACCCATATAACCATCCTTGGCGAAGCAAATCGATTTCACCACCCCTATGTTAACTAATGAAATCGTTAATTCCTTTGTTTTTTATTGGGGTTCAGACTGATCGGAGCCAAACTCTTCTTCGAAATCAAGTATTAAATGGCATTGATATAATTATTACAATTTTCTTTGCAAAAATAGCTTAGTATTTAAATGCTTCTGTTCATAAGTTTTACGCAAGGAATTCTACATACCTTTAGCAGTTTCTTCATGCTTGATATGAATCAGCTGATTATCTTCTACACACAGCGCAATTTTAGCTCGCACTGACTTATTAGCTTTAATCCAAGCATTCTGTCCATCAAAAGCCTTTTCAGGCATATCATGTACTATTTTATTCCACAAGTCTTTATCAGCCTAGTACATTTCCATTTTAAACTTCCAAATCTGTGTCGTTAAGTTTCACGAAACATACTTTTTCTTCCGCCATTATACAAACAATGGTCAAAATTCACCATTTATCTGTAGAGAATTACGCCTGAGATCGAAGCCTATTAAATTATTCAGCAGAGTTCAGCAATATTCTCATGTAAACAATTTTATTTTGACTGTAAAAATGGAAATAAACATATTAAATCATTTAACGTAAAAACGATACACGACACATCAAAAACATGGAATAAACTGTTGCACAATAAATTTAGAAGAATTCAGCACGTACAAAACTTAAAGAGTGTTGCCAAACTGTAATACAGCTAAAAACATTATTTCTATAAAGGGCCGTGGTAGCCCGATCGGTAGAGTGTCGGATTCGGGGCCGGAGGGTCCTGAGTTCGAACCTCGATGGTCGAAGACCCACCGTCGTCATTAAAGGGGACTGGGCGACGTTAAATATGCTCGTAGTCTCAATGTCCTCCAAGTGAAACGATACTTCTGGGGGTGCTAGCACCAGGTAGCTATTAGCTCCTGGACTAGTTCTAAATTCTGATTAACTGTTCGATCCGTTGATGGTGCTGCCATCTATCGGTATGTAAAATAATGGAGGCAAGGCACTTAGTATGCAGTCCTCAACATAAGTACAGTTGTAGTCAGTTGTGACTCTGAATATGAATAGGAATAGGAATTATTTCTATACATTAAATAAAGTAAGGTCAAAGAAATTATGATAGGAAGTCTGTGGAGGGTCTGCGTCCACAGGAGACCACATAGCACCTACAGCCCTGAAATTTTGCACAAAATTACTTCGAGTCCTGTGGTTTGCACCTGGGGATTGGTTTTTTAATTATCGAATTAGTTTTTTTTTTTTTTTAAAAAAAAAGCTTACATTTGACGTAAATTGCCTTTTAAAGGGATGATAGATTTTCCGCAGCCCTTAACATGTCGTTCAAAAGAGATTTTGTTTCAACATCAAATAAAGCTTGTTCCAATTTTCTCAATTAACTAGAACAGCAGATATAAGGGTTCTAATTTAGCGAAAAGTCCTGGGCTGAACTCGATTCAAGCCCAGAGATAAAGAGCAAAAGATATATTACTAGATACCATGAATTTGAAAGCGACTTTCCAAGCATACAAAACGGCCGTTTTGATATGTTCAGGCAAAGGAGGATACAAGGGGAGGGGGTCATGGGGTTCATGCCCCCACCAAACCCGCGACTGTATTTGAATGTTTGCTCGAAAAAATAAGAAAACGTTTTTTTTTTTTTTAAATTCATTTCGAGGGGGGGGGGCTTACATGCAGGAAGGGGGATGGGGGGTCGTGAGGGTCACGATCCCCGCCTCCCGCCTTTAATCTGCGACAATATATTGTAATCGTTATAAAGTTCATTGCATTTGAGTAGTGAAAATGATTGCTTGAAAAAAGAAAGGAAGGAAGGAAAGAGAGAGAGAGAAAGAAAGCCTCTAAACGAAACCGTGAGAAAAAGTAAATAATTTTTGAATTCCTTCTTTTTTTTTTGTGGCATTGCATTTCATTTTTTTATTTATATATAGCTTTGCTTGAGACAGTTTTTCTAAGGCACTGTCATCAGACGCCAGTTAAATAAAAAGGAACAAAGAAGTGTCTGCCGTCCGATCGCTTTTTATGCAACAAATTTAATCGACGAGAGTTATTGCTAAACTATTTCCGAAGTTGCAGGCATCGTTTCAATTTATGAAACATTTGAGTGTGTAAATATTTTTTCTGTGAAATCTCTAAATTATTATTTCTTTCTATTGTGATTTTTAGACAATTTCGTTTTTGTTCGTGTTGAGTTTATTTGTAAATGTGCTGTAAATAGTTAATTTAAATCAGTGTTTTGGAATTTGTGTCGTGCAAGAAATGTAAAATTTTAGTTTCGCGTTTGCGTGAAACCTCGTTATACGAGGGTTCCCGAAAATTAGCCCCTCATATTAGACGGAAACTGCACAGAAAAAAAGCCGCGTTTTGTCAGAAAATTACTGTCTATTACAAAAACAATAAAGTTTTGGGATGACAAAACATTGTCGTCTTTTTTTGTGAAGTTAAAAAAAAAAACTGATTAACCCAAATCCGAGGGAAACATATCCCGAGTTCCTGTATCAGACTCTGAGACTAGGACGTCCTCGTCCACCTCCGATTTTTCTACCACTGGGAAAAGAATCAGTCTGTGAGTATTTATCAATGTCCGAATTACATTCATAAAATATTTAATTTTTAATTAGATTTTCGCAGCATTTTTAAGTGAAGTTTAATAGTTTATTTCTGCATACAAGATGCACGTGTCGAATGAAGTGAACCTTCTTTATGGAGATATTAGTACATAAAATTCGTTCTTGGTTGTGGTAGTCCGATCGGTAGAGTGTCGGATTCGGGGCCGGAGGGTCCTGAGTTCGAACCTCGATGGTCGAAGATCCATCGTCGTCATTAAAGGGGACTGGGCGACGTTAAATATGCTCGTGGTCTCAATGTCCTCCAAGTGAAACGGTACCTCTGGGGGTGCTAGCACCAGGTAGCTATTAGCTCCTGGTCTAGTTCTAAATTCTCATTAACTGTTCGATCCGGTGATGGGGCTGCCATCTATCGGTATAAAAAAAATAATGGAGGCAAGGCACTTAGTATGCAGTTCTCGACATAAATACAGCTGTAGTCAGTTGTGACTCGGAATCGAATCGAATCGAAAATTAGTTCTGAAAAAGTGCAGTGACCGTCGTACGAAGCTATTATCTTAATTTTTATTTTAATATGCAATAGCTTTGTAGTTACGCCAGTAAGTCAATGTTAACCACAACTTTTATGCTAAACAATCATTCACTTCATGCCCAAATCTATAACTTTCATGCGTGTTTTCAATTCGTATTTGAGATGCCTATTTTATTGGAAGTCGCTATGTAAATTTGAAAAGGATTAAAACTTTTCCTCCGCACAAATTCAGAGTTCACTGTTAAAACAGGAAAGATCATACTATTCCTTTTCGGCTTTTACAAGATGAAATACAGAGGTCAAACCAAGTAATTTATTTTAATTATTAGTGGTACCCTCGCGGATTTGCCCGTCGTAGAAAATTAAAAGGTTATTTGGTTCGCCTGTATATTTATAAGTAATGAATGATGATTTTCTCGCCCAATTAGCTATGTTCATTTGCTCGCCCACGTTATGGTAATTTGCTCGTCCACGTTATGATAATTTGCTCGATAAAATGTTTTTAAAATTGGAATAGAAAAAGAAAAAAATCGAATTTTCGAAAAATCGCTTCGAGGTGCACACCGCCATGCTACAAACTAATTTTGTACCTAATTTTATGAAAATCGGCAGAACGGTCTAGGTAAGTCACCTATATATACGAGCTGACGCATCAGCTTGAGTTTAGCCATTTTGAATTGGAGCGCGTGTTTGAGTGGTTATCTTTTCAGGCAAGTAATCGCGTTTGCTGATTTCTCACTGCGAACAACTATTAGTGATTGTGAGAACCTCTTCCACCCGACACCTTAATCCCCTGTCCCCAACAATATCACGAACCAAGTAAAATCCTGCAATTAAGTTTAGACTCGAAACGACAGGGGAAAAAAGATAGAATTTTGTGTTTTGCGACTTATAGAATACAGTCTAATGACAACCCTTCACTTGGGGAAAAATTTCTAGAGAAAAATCCCCTTGTCTTGTGCATTCCCTACCCATTGCATTCATCGGGAAAACCTCTCCAGATTGAATGACAGGGGCACCTACATACAATACGATTAAGAACTGAACTATATATAAAAGCGGGTGGCAGAGCTGCACTATCCCACCTCAACTACCATGGACATTTCCTTATCCGCCTGAGGTACGATTATCCTTGGTCCGCGCCAGGCACTGTCCGTCTCGGGCATTTAACCTAAGCTCAAGAAAATTGCCGTACGTGTTCGTGATCCAAAATTTTCGAAAATGCTGGGTAACCGTTTCCAAAAATTTAGAGCTGACAACACATTATAAACTTGAAACATTATATGAAAAAAAAACTTTAAAAAATGGTTATTTCTATGATTTTTGTATGCAAATTGGATTTTTTTTTTACGTGAGGTTTAGTTGAGCTTCATCATAGTTTCCGAAAATTTCAGACTGTTTTCAGAAAATGTTACTGAAGTCCTCTATCACCCCTTTCCATGACCTCCCCCCCCCCCTAAAATGAAATCCTGTATCCGCCCCTGTGTTCAGGAGACCCTTAAACTGTGAAATTTTGTACAAGTTAGTTTGGAGTTTTGGGGAGGGGTTTTCTTTGAAGAGTTTCTTTAAAAACAATTTTGTTGTACGTCTTATTAAGTTCTTTTTGTTTTGGGGTTGGAGTGGGATTTTAATATTTTTCTATGCTTAAATGAGTGTTTTACTAAAACTCTATTTTCTACGGGAAGGGGAGCGTGATTTTTATTTTGTTCTAACCATAACGCGTATTGTATCTGATTCTTCTTAACTTTAAATCTTCACGAGCCAAACAAGGTTGCGGGGGTTGGTCAGCGGCAACGAGCAGAGGGCAGAGCCCCTTAATTATGTAAAATTATGTAAATGAAGATGATTATTATAAAACAAAATGTAAAGTCTTAAGTTATACTAGTCTAGTTAATCCTTGTGTTTAAGTTATGCTGACTAAAAATCCGAAAAAGAAGAAAAATAGCAGAAAATTTATGTTTAAATCACTTTAATGACTTCATGTGTTAAAAATAAAATCAAACAGTTAAACTAATTTATATTAAAAGTTCTTGTTCTTCTGTGATCTTTATCTGGAGTTTCTTTCAGTTCCGTTTCTTGAGTACTAGGGGCTCCATTTTGTCCATTTTGCTGCAAGAATCACAAAAGCACATTACATGTAAACATAAAACAATTTTCCAATGCACCCAAATAGGTATTTTAATTATATTAAAATAGATGTTCTTTGCAATAAAAACTATAGTTGTTATCGATAGTACAGCTGTTATTGAATATAAATCTTATCAGTTTGCGTAATCTTAATATATAAAAATCAATGTCCTGAGATAACATATCTTACTAATATTATATACGCGAAAGTTTGTCTGTATGGATGTATGGATGTATGGATGTTTGTTACTCTTTCACGCAAAAACTACTGAACGGATTTTGATGAAACTTTACAATAATATAGCTTATGCATCAGAATAACACATAGGGTAGTTTTCGTCCCGTTATGGGGGGGGAAACCCCCTTAGGGGGCAATAAAACACAATTTTTGTATAAATTATCTAATATTGGGATGAAAAAATACTTGCACATATTTACATTATATGTCCATCGAAAGCTCTGATTTTTCTGCTGAAGATGGCACCTGTTCGAAATTTTTAAGTAGAATAAAAAACGAGTTATGAGCTTTTTAGATCCATGTTCGAAGGCTTTCCTCAACTCAATACAGTATTTAGTGTATCATCTCAACTCCCTGTCGATAGCGACAATTGTTGTATTGTTGAATTTCTTTGCTTTTCGTGATTGTTCAAGGCTTTTCTCAAGTCAAATCTTGAAGTAAGATTTTTGCACAAGATTGGCAAATAATACATGATTTGGCTGATGATTTTCCATTTAAATGGAACTTTAATGTAATTAATGGTTTTTATTATTATTTATGCTGATTGAACACTTACTCATTATCAAAACAACCAGCAAATCGCCAAAATTTTTGCAGACAGATTTCCGTAGCTGATGCATTTGGCAGTTTTTTCAACTCGCTGTTTTTGAAACCGAAGACTACGTCATAATGTTTCTCAGCTTTCACCATGTAAACAAAATACCGCCAATCAAAGAATTTTCAAAAGACTTTTTTTACTGTGTTAAATAATCCAGCAACTAAATTAGGCAAATCCATAAACAGCACAAAAACTTCCATTAATTTTCCTTTTTGCACAATTTCAAACAATCACCAAATTTTATTACTTATTTGGGTAACATTTCGGATGAAACTGTTTAGCGCCATTTTATGGTGACCAAAAATATCTCAGCATCTGGCGACGATATCTCTGTAACGAAAATTAATATCATATCGTTTTACAAAGTAAGGAAAGAATGGGGGAGCATCATCGAAGGTACCCCGAAACGACTTTCGCAAATTCGGTAAAATCGCACCAAGAGCCACAATGATTGAAATTTCCCGAAATAACTAATAGTACAGTAAAATTAGGCCAAAAAATGGCCAAACCCAAACATCCAAAAAAAAAAAGATGAAACCTGTTGCAAATTACTTCTTACCCTTCCAGCAAGAAGGGGTAAAAAGTCCCAGTACTTTGCGCGTCGGGTTTTGGGTGGAAGGGGGGGGGGACAAAATAATCCTCTATTTAAATAAAAATAATATTTCTATTACTTAAAAAAAATTCTCAAACCTCGCAGAAACCTCTCTATAATAGTAAAACAATAAACTCTCACAGAAAAAAATTATAATTAACAGGGGTGCACAGGCGGGGGGGGGAGAATGGGGGGGGGGGTCCATGGAGCAGCTTTGCCTCATTGGAATTTTTAAGGCAGTTTTTTCAAGGGTATTTCTTTCTTTTTTAAGGACTTTTATTCTGAATGGGTACTCTGTCACACTTAAGGGGTGCGCCATCGCTTTGAGGGGGGGGGGGTAACCCTGAATTTACATTCTAAAAACAACTATTGCAGTAAAGTTTACGAAAAAATTTCCCTGACTTAAACTTTTCCGAAGTACAAAGTGCCTCACAATGATATGGTAATGTCAGAATAATAATTCTAAAAGATCTAAGCGAGCTCAGTAAACAAATTATTTGTGACTAGAGTTATTAAACTGTTTAGAGCGCTGGAAAACAAAATTCCTGTGCAGCATAAAAAAAAGTCAAAATTGACCAGTTTCTCTACTTCTTCTTGATTAACTTACTTCAACTTTTCTACAATCTTTTGCCATCACCGTAAGGGTGGGACAAACCGGAATTGCCAATAGTGAGACGGGCAATGCTGCAATTCTGCACCTTCTAAGTCGGTCGGGGTTCTCATTTGCAAACACCAAGCTGCCTCTCTTTTACGCAGCAGGTTATGTGAATTATGCTAAATATGCGCACATGTACTTGCAGCACTATCTGAAACTTTAGAGTACATTATGCGATAAAAAGAATTTGATCACATCAAACATCAGCTAAAACATCAGCTATCCAACGATCTAACGCAGTGACAAATTCAGGTGGTCTAGAACCTGTAATGATTCAATGATAGAATAAGTCTTGATGAGAGCAATAAGCAATACAACAATAGAATGCTAAATATTTACACCTTTTTGTCTCCCAGTTTGGAAATCACAATCCGTTTCTAAAGTTCCCAGAAGTTTCTTCCCTCTCAAGTTGGTAGTGGTATTGCTCGCTGATGATAAGGTGAGTTGCGATGAGACCTTTAACGTTCGGGTAGTAACATCAAAGGAAATTGAAGGCAAACAATTTTAGCTACTGTTACGAGAGTAGTTACTATCTGTAAAGATGTGTAAGCCCAAACCATCTTTTACACCGAATGGTATGAACAGTAAAGATGGAATAACAAACTGCTAAAAACTTCTGGTCCGAGCTATGCGCTGATCCTCCATCAGTATTCGATGAATCTGGTTTCAGAAGGAAAGAAATCCTGTATCGTTAAAGTGCTATTATCTGGAGCAAAAGGTTCATCCAACATCATAGAACGAACAGCTGGTGTCATATATGAGGCAGTGAGAAGCAAAGGGATGTAAGTGGACATTTTCAAGTTTTGAATAAAACGCGTTTAAAGATAAGATCCTAGGTAGGCTTTCATTGATTTTCTTTTCTAAATCATGCTGTATAGAAGCAACTACCAGGTCTACTAGTACCAAGGACGGATACAAGGGAGGGGCGATGGGGGCGATCGCCCCCTCCTTGAGCCGAGAGACAGGAAATTTCTTCATGCATATTTTCAATACTGAAGTTTCAAAACCGTAATTTTACATAATATTCGAAGAAACGGAGCTCTTTCCAGGAATTCTTCCGGAATTGAAGTCTTTAAAATGCAAGCGTAGCACATCTCTTATTACTCTGGGGCACGAACTTTCTACAGGAATATTTTTGAAATTGAAGTTCCGAAATCTCAATTTTAGACGATAGATGATATCAGGGATAGGTAAACGAGAGGTTCAATGCACTCCTTCGAAAATTTTTAGAAATTGAAGTTCTAAAGAGTAAAGAGTCAAAACAATCGCCCCCTCCTTGAACATTTTCTGGATCTGCCCTTGACTAGTACCATTTCTTGCCCCAAGATAGAGGAGAGGTTCACCAACCATTTGTACTCGTTATCTCCAAATTTTTATTTGCCACTTACATCCCTTTCCTTCTCACTGCTTCATATGTAATAGATGGAAGATACCTGCTTGATCATATTTTTGGTACTGATATGTAAGCTTCAAGGAAATATGCCAGCAATGCAGTGTATAGGTCACTTGTAAGTATGGGAAAGCTAGTGTCATTTTTGATGAGTGCAAAGAAAGCACCACAGAAATATAATCTGTGTCCTGTTACAACAGCCAAGCCTTCTGCTCTAGAAGACTTTCTGCGTCTCAAATCTTGTGCTTGCTCTGAGGGGTTTATTGGATATAGTGAATGTTTGAAAAGTCTGAAAGTGGACTGAAGAGCTAAATTATATGCACAAACTGTGATAGACATAGCTGCAACAATAACGATTTTGCTGAGGATCTAGATTCCAAAAAACATCTTGATAACGAAGACTTTTTGTTACAAGCTTAGGCGAAATTATTTGAAAGCAAAAGACAGTTCAGCGTACTTTTTCTGGCTATTTAATCAAATGTGCACCATCAGAGGGGGGGGGGGGGAAGGATAATATTTCAGTATATAATTTCGTTTAGGGACCTGAGCTACTGTTCTTATGGGGTGGACAGTCCTGATTTAATGCATTTTAGATTTGCATGAAATAATACTTTTACTTGAAATAAAAGGTGGGGTGGGGGGGGGGGTGAGGATTTATTTTATTTGGCAGAGGGGAGGGTGCTGTAGCTTAGAGAGGAGGTGCACCATCGCTCTTGGAGGAGGACACACTTTATTTCTAACTTTAACTTAGCATAAAATAATGTTTCCATATGAAATGTATGGAGGGGGGTTCGGGGGTACTGCTTCGTTTTAAGGGGATAGAGGGGCTCAGTAGCATTGGTGGGTTATGTCATCCCTCTCGGGGGTCGAAAACCTTTAATTTCATGCTTTTAAATTTAGTATAACATAATATTCTCACTTTAAATTTACTCTAAAAATTATGAAAAAATACTCAAAATAGCAATTTTTAGATGCCCCCCAAAACCCGACGCACAATGGGGTGGAACTTTTTACCTGTTCTTATTGGGAGGGTAATAAACAATTTGCACCAGGTTTAGCTTTTTTTTTTTTTGGATGTTTGGGTCCGACCCCTATTTTTACTGTACCATAAAGCAAGTATAAGGGGATTACGAGCGCAGCTACTTTTTTTTAATCACTTCGTACTTCATTAGCCATACAGAGAAGGTTTTAGACTCCATGTTAAAAAAAAAAAGTATCAACAGATTAATCTTTTTAAACATGAGAAGATTAATTTCATGTTTTTTAAATTTGTATATGCTTAAATATAGTGCTTTCGTTTCTAAATCAATACTACTTTGTTCTTTATACTTATTGCTATTTTAGTTTTATGGGTAAGGAAGAAACTCGATTTTTAATCACGTCAAAAAGATGTGTTTTAAATTCTTTCACTTAAAACAAAACAAAAGCAAGTAACGATTTTTTTCTAATAATTATTACTGACCCAGGCAACGCCGGGTATTTTTGCTAGTAGGTAATAAGTAATTATTATAGGGGATTTTCGAAACTAGGTGCACCAAGCACTGTTAACCCCTGCTAATTCCATTACCCGAGCAATGCCGGGTACGGGAATGCTAGTTTATTTATAACGTTTGTACATTTAAAACAGTTATAAATTTGACACATATTATTCATCATTTTCTAAGTGCAAATTTTTTTTCAGAAAGTTTAAACTTTATACAGTCAAACTCGCTTATGACGATGCGAAGGGCGGTCCTTTAGCATCGTCATCGGTATTTGTTCGTAATAACCGAGTGCTCGTGAAAAGCGGGTTCTTGAAAAAAAATCATAAATATACATGCTTTGTCTTTTTTATTTCTGTCTATTCCCGAAAAAGTCCTAAAGATATGTTTTGAAATATCTTATTGTTTATTACTTGTTTACAGACTTTCTTACTCAACACTTACTTTCGTTTGACTTTGGGAAAGAAATTTTTCCACGAAAGAATAATTTCAACCAGAAGAAAGTGGAAATTCTATGAATCAGAAAAATATTGCTCATTTTAAGGGGGGCTTTCTCGTTAAAAGCGAGTTTTGATTCAATAGGCCTTACATTGTACCAACGAAATCTTTCCGATTTTCTCATTAAATCCGGGTTCTTGCTAAATCAGGGCTCGTTATAAGTCAGTTCTACTGCATTAGGGTACATAATATTTTCCTATATTCAAATGTATCAAAATTAAAATCCAGACTTTGAAATTCCGGTAATAAGTAGCAAATACGTATCTACTTAAAAATGTCCATCTGTGAAAATGGATTGAACAAATAGTAACTAATTTATGTGTGTGTGAACATCGAACTTACCATCATATTGTTATGCACTTTGTCCGGGGGTTGATTTCTTCTCTTTGGCGAATGAATGTAGATGGGTGCTGCAGTTGGACGGACCTTATTATTTTTGAAGAGGCATCGGAATGTGATGCGGAAAGCCTTCCGGAAACTTTCGTTGCATATACCGTAGATGATGGGGTTAATGGTGCTCTGCGCATAAGTCAAGACATGAGCTGGAAAATATACTTTCTGATACCAAGGGGGTAGCTGGAAGAAAAAAAAAGAGAAAGAGAGAAAGTTCAATTTCTTGATTTTTTTTTTTTTTTTTTTTTTTTTTTTGAGCAATCACGCTTGCTTATTGCTTTCATTTGACTGTTTTGATGTCCTATGATTTTATTTTCCCATCAGCACCCTATGCAGCACCACCGTCGACCGGCCGCCTCACGATGCTGCTCCTCTAGCGAAAACCGTCTCCATATCCTACACTTACACGCATACATACACGCACATATACACACATACATACACCTACACACATACACAAACACATATACACACACCTGCACACAACTACCCACACACTGATGCCTGTACACAGACACAAATACATATGCCTACACACACACATACACATTCCCCCCACACACACATACACATCCCCCCCCCACATACACACAAATACTCATACACACAACTACCCACACACTCATACCTGCACACAGACACAAACACACATGCCTACACACATACACATACGCCCTACATACACACACACACTCGTGATTGCGAAAAACATAATTTGAATTCAAGAGGTCAAAATTCAAATTATTTTTTTTTAATTATTATTATTTTAACGTCGTTAGCTTTATTATTTGTTTAAAAAGAGTTAAGCTTTAAAGGAAATAGAGTTTGCATAGCAATAAAGCCCACTTTCCTGTTGAATATCAGGCTTTTGAGACGCCCTTATTACCTTTTGGAGTGATCATTGTTAAAGTTGTAAGAGTTGAAAGAAAGTAAAATAGCTCGAAACATAAAATAATAATAATAACAATAACAATAAGAAAAACACGCTTCTATCGTTTCGAAGAATAAAAAAAAAAACGTCACAGTCTGTATCTTAAATATTTATCTCCACAAGCCTATTTCAAGCATTGAAAGTCGGAGACGCCTCAAAAGTTTAGTCAAGTGTAACTTTATAGCATTTTTAGTAAAATTTTTGCGTCGTAGAAAATGAGGAAAAAATGCAATTGGGAGGTTTTAAATTTTGCATTTGAATGTTTTCTTATTTTATGAACACCCAGCGAGGGTATCAAGAGATTTTCTCTGCCATATTATTTCCTTCTCTGGCCTGCGCGATGCTCTGATTTGTTACAAACTGAGCATATCTGGTATCACTTGAGACGGTAAATTGGGCAGTCTGTGTGTTTGATCGAACTAGTGGCGCGTTTGCAGTAGCTGTGAGAGATGACGTAAGACATTGTGCCTCAATATGCCCGACTGTATCGCCTCTTACACTCACGCCATCCCAGAAGTGACCCAACAGGGTACTAAAACCTCCATTAATTTGGAATTTTCTTGTAATAAATGATCATTTTGCTTTAATTTTGTAATCACTTTCTTCAGGGCTTCACTTGATTCGCGTCTTATCAGGCTCAGTCATTTCAATAAAAGTTGTAGTATGAAACCAATCAATCAAACAAAAAATCTGGTCAGACTCCAGTGACATCTAGTGGATTTTGTAGTAACTTTTAACTATATAAACAACAGATAAGATTATTCTTAAAGAGAATAGTTATTCAAAATTGAGTTCAAAAGTATTTGAGTTAATTTAAAAGCGGTTTTTTTCTTCCTGAGGAAAAGTGTTTGAAAAGATATTTTAGGCAAAAAGTGAAAAAATATGAAACTTTGTTTTCAAGAAAAATTAAGTTTGGAAACAAAATCAGATGAATATAAGCTGAGGAAGACAAATTCCGTATATGAAAAAATGTTGTGATTAGTTATTCCAACTTTTCGCAATAAGCATTTTCAAAATTATTTGAGTAATGTAACTGCAAACCTTCAATAAATATAAAAAGGAGTGAGCATTTATTGCAATTTATACATTGAATAACAATTTGAAACGAGATTAAAAAGAAGTTTTCTGTTCAAAAACGTATGTGAATAAATGTTTTGGAAATACTGTTATTTTTTCTTTTTTTTAAGGGGGGGGGGGCGGGGGGTAATTTCTGCTTCCAATTAATAAAAAACAAACATTGGAAATTTGGCTCTGAATGAAATAATGCGTAATATTATATAATTAAACATTACATCTTATGGACGAAACCATACTGTCTATTAAACGTATGAAGAATGCTTAGTAATTAGTATCAAGAAAAAGTTTTTTTTTTTGGTTTTATTATGCAAAAATTAATTACATACGCTTCCTCAAGCACAACTGATAAATATATTTATCAGTTAAAACAGAAAACAAATGAAAGTAGCGATTATTACTCATAATTATTACTAACCCAGGCAACGCTAGATATTTTTGTTAGTCGATAAATATATTTATGGAAACATTCAAAGAGCTTTTAGTATTTTTTTTTCTTATACTTTAAAGTTTAATTCAAAATTAGTTATTTTTTAAAAACATATTCTGAAAATGGTGAATAGCTCAATTTGATATCTTTAGTTTTTTACAATAAGAACTATTAAAATGCACAAAAAATGCATAGAGATACAATTTTTCTAAAGAAAAGTAAGTAGAAAACATATCAAATAAAAATTTTGCCATAAAACTGATCGTTAATATCGATCATTATAAATTACAATTTATATCATAAAGGAGTACGTTGCATGTTAAAAAACAAGAAATTAAAATCATTTAAAAGTACATTAAAACAATAATGAATTCACCCGGAAAAACATGCCAATAAAAATTTCAAAAAAGGAAAGCATGGCAGCTTTTCATTCAAAGATTTTTATAAACCTATACATTCCAGCCTTTAAAAAAATAATAATAAAAATTCCTTCTTTTTTTTTCCTTGAAAAAAACTTTTGCTTGTTGAAAAAATAAATAAATAAGAATAATAATAACAGTTAAAAAAAAACAAGCCTGTTAAAAAGGTAAACGGTATTCCAATGTTAACTCATTGTCAGGAAATTTAAAGGGGAGAAACTTCGCCACATAAATACATTTTTGCACAAAAAAACATGAAAAGTTCCACAAATTTTTAAATTATTTGTTAAAGATCAAATTATAAAAAAAGCCATTAATTAGCATAAAAAATTACATTAAAATGAAAAAAAAATGGAAAATTAAATTAAGCTATTTCGTAATCCGCCAAATCAAAACTAAACAATATTAGGAAGCAACCATGTTACTGTATTCAGCCAAGGATCAATTAAAGTGTAAAATAATTCGCCAGGTAAATGTATTAATTAATTAAAAAACAATAAAAGTTCCATCAAAGTATCAAAAGAACAAACATTGGCGACAGCAATTTTAGCAATAGAAAAAGTTTTCGCCAATTTCACAATTTTTTCGACAACTCCTTGGTGCGCTGATTTTTTTTTTTTTTTTTTTTTTTTTTTTTTTGTTTATTTGTTTGTTTTTGTTTTAGAGTGTATTTTGGAGAACGGCGTCTCCCTCCCCCTTCTTCCCTCCATTCACAACACTGCAGATTCGTATACTAAAGCACTCGACTCCAATCATTTCAAGGTGTTTAGTGTTTTACTTTACATCCATTTTTTACAGAATAAAGCATAATAATTTAGAAAGAGAAATACCAAACACATCCTATTCTTTACTTTTTTGTTAACTGAATGCCGACGTGAACAATATGTAGTTGGCGATTTTGTAACAATAGCTTCTTACGTGTGTCACGTCTTTCCAGCGCAAGTGGGTAAAAATAAGATAACTTATATTTTCAATCGTATTTTTAGGTGACGAAACTTAAAACTGTCTCTTTAATTTCGGGGTACTATAAGGCAAGTTTTTCTGCAAGTCATACTAAAGCTTTTGAAAATTAAAAGTATAAAACTTTTAAGAATGAGATGAATATCATCCCTGAACAAACACTGAAAAACTAAAATCTCACTTAATTTACTTTTTTAAAAAAATACTTACCTCTTGCTGTGGAAGTTTAAAATAGCGATATAGTACAACAACTTGAAAGAGGACCCAACAAACGAGGTAATTTAAAACATACATGAAGAGCACTTTTATCACCTAAGGAAACATAATAATAAAACTTCAAAGAATGGAAATTAATTTCAATGCAGTAATACCCCCCCCCCTTTTTTTCTTTTTTTTTGCAGTTAGAGGTTTTGGTATAGTACGAAAAGAATATGTAAACACCACATGAAACTTAAAAGTCTGCTTTAAAAAAATCTATATCTTAAATAAACTTATTTATTCAAATTAAATTATATATCGAACATGCGTTTTCGAACTATAAAAGATATAGAAAACGATTTAAAAAAAAAGTCACCTATTAATGAAGAACAGGAAAGAATAAAACACATAAAATACCTTGCATTTATTCCAGCCTATTTCAGCATCTTTTAAGAAACTTCAATGCAATATGGATAGATTGAAAGTTCTACGTGGGAGAGCATTTTGTTTCACTTTAACTTGAAATTGTACATGTGAAGCGTACCGTGTGAAATGTACCATGTGAATGAATTTACCTTGCATACAATGTTGAATTCATAAAACGCTTACTTTAATGAATCTTCAATTTAAAACTGTAGACACATAAATGAATATCAGGCACAACATATTCGCTTTAACTGTTTTAGAAGTTATATTTTGATCTTGAATGTTTTTACCTTTCATAAATCTGAGCATTATATACGAATTAAAAAATACATTGCCTAAAACTGTTGCAAAACAGTTGAAGTAGTTTACAAAAGAATAAGGTAATGTCGCTTAGCGCTCACTCAAATATCTCGAAACAGAATGGAACTGTAAGCGCGGACGATTACACCATCTAGCGAATATTTTTTTAAATTACGGTCTTCAATAGTTAAAATAAAAGATTAACTATTGGCTCTTTCAAGCAAAGGACGGTTTGCAATCCGATGCAGTAAACACGAAATATCTCCTGGAGGGGCGAACATCTTAATCTACAAATTATTACGAATATCTCGAAAAGCAGAGCAGTTCCAGAAATGCCTAATGCCCATCGTCCATGTCAACTCCATCACCGAAAAATACACCAGTCCAGAACTATGTGCGCAAATTATCTAAGTTTAAACTCAGAGGTTGTTAAAGTTAAAAAACCTGGAGAAGATACCAGAGAGCGCTCTTCCATAGGTTCGCTCAGCCGAGCCATTGATGTAAATGTGTATCCACTTATTCGGGTATCTGTAATAAATTGTAGCAAGAGCAGCCCAGAGGGTGCGTCGAACGAAAAGTATTGACGAGCCTCAGAACTGTGTTAAGATGGCACAGATGCTTTGCTTTTAATCTGACACGATATAGAGCCAAAAATTTGCTGCTCTTGTGGAGAATTCGAAATAGATAACGATTAAGATTAAAGATTATTATGATCATTCTAATTGATTCAAAGAAAAAAAAAGCATATTTTTTTGGAAAGCTTGTTTAAATTTTGTAAGACTTTTCAAGGAATGCGTGGCTAACGCAAAACAGAAGAAAAATTTAGTCAAACAAAAGTTGCTCCAAAAGTGTTCTGTTGTTCATTTTAGAGTTTAACTGATAAGGCGATTTTTTTTTTGTAAGAATTGTTAATTGAAATGTAACCCTTGCATTATGTCTCTAGTACAGTACACAAAATTTAGTAATTTTAAGAAAATGTCCAATAATTTTTGCGTTTTTTTATTCATGAAAATACTACTGTAACAGAAGTCGATTACACACGCACATATACATGTAAAGCCACACATGTGAACGTTACAAAACGTTTGAATGCAAAAGTCCAAGATTAATAGTGTAGAGCGAGATAGAATAATAAAATACCTTTTTCCTGTACTTCATCTTTAACGGATGCTCTCTGAGGAAGAGCTGGTGCTCATACTTGTCTAACTGAAGAATGATGGCTGTATACGCAACGGCCATTACGGTCAGCGGTAAATACACAAGCAGAATTAAAATGATCAGCCAGTAGAATTTGAGAATGAACCCATTCTCATTGCACCAAACCTAAGTTGAAGACAAGTTTAGGTATTACGCGAAGAAAGAAAGAATACATCTGAATACTTTTTTCTACGGAACGTAAGATAATCATGCCAATTTATTGAAAACAATTGAATTGACACAACAACAATAATATGGCGCACAAAAAAACTAATAATTTATGTGCAAAAGCATAGAGAAAAATATAGAATGATAATAAAAACAAAAGAATAATCATTTTGTTTCATCTTTTCCTTTTTAACCTACTGTTCCGTAAAAGTAAAAAGAAAAAAAAACTGCACTAAAGAAGGCTAGATATATTTTCAAACTGGCTATAAAGGCACAAAAAAGTCAAACTTAGTCATACATAATAGTAAAAACTACACATTAAAATTTCGGATTTTGAGTATTTTGCGTCACTTGAAGCAAAATCAGCTACCTAAATATCAGCACAGAACACCATACTGATAGGGTAACAATGATTGCATAATAATTTCCGATTAATGCTTCAAACTCTAACAAAACTTCATGAAAACAAACAGAGGCACAGCTAAGAACATAAACATTAGACACTACTTCTCACCTTTTGTTGAGTGAGCTTGAAACAACGTTATCTTTTTGATCTTTCCAAAGAAAGCATCCAGACATACCAAGCTGCAGCACAATGTTATAACGTCACCTATTAGTGCATATTCGGAGCGTTCTCCTTAAAGTTTTCTATCTTCATTCTTGGAAAATAAATGTGAGCGCTTGACCAAGTAAAATCGTCACTACTCAATTTCTCCTAATTAGCTTTTTATAGCAATTTACAAGGAAAATTCATTTCTGCAGTACAAGTCAATCAGTTATTATACATAAAGACATGCGGACAAAGTTTTTGCTATATCAAGCTTAGTCTAAGGATTTAGAAGCAAGTACCAAGAAATTTCATTTTTTTCCCTTTTAATTATTAAAAAGAATAATATGAATTTTTATTTAATAACTTTTGCATGATCTGTTCATGTTTTCAGTCTTCCAACTTTTCTAAACATTTTGAGTTTCTAAAAATGATCCAAGAATTTGTTTTAACCCCGTAATCAGAGTTTTTCATTAGTATTTTTTTCACTAATAATGAATACAACTCAGTGGATCTCTGAGATGCGTAGTATGTAACGCCAGTAGTGTTTCATGTACAGCTTGCGGACAGCACTCGTGGTCCGTGAAGGAGGTCCTTGTGGCCCATTCTTATGTTCAACGTTACGAATCGAAAAATATACTCTAAAACCTTCAAAAACAACAGGTCATCTTCATCTATTATTACGAATGATTATAGGGAATTCGAAGCCAAATAGTCAGAAACTACTTTCTGAAAAACATACGAGAACTTCGTATCAATAAAATTTGCATGTAGTAATGTTAGCAACGATTCTTCGTTAGTGATTTTCTTTCCTTTTCCATGTTATATTGAAAAACATTAAACAGATTTCGATTCCATGTGTGCTATAGCTCGTCAGATTCACTTTAGAATGAGGTGCTGCCATCAAGTAAAAATGGTTGGCATCACTGGAAAAAAAAACTTTGCATTTTACGATTTTATTTAAATGTCTTTGGGAAAAGAGTTGATTTAAAAACTCTCAAAAGGAGTGGGTAAACAAAAAGCAAAAGGAGTAAACCTTTGAGAAATCAAAAGTTATTTGGAACATACAGCATACTTATTTTGGAATAATCAAAGATATGAGAGTTACTCAACTAGATAATGAATCTTTTATAGTTTTTAAATTGGTCACATACCTCTTCATAATCATGCCAGCGCCTGGACTGAAGCCACCTCCATATTGCTGTAGGCGAAGCACATGCCATAGCGGCCAGCCAAGTAGCCACCACTATGACTCCTGCTTGTCCTTTGCTGAGCCTTTTGGAAAAAGGAAAAACGATTCCAAGCAAACGATCTCCAGAGATGATGATGAGTGAGAACACACTTGCCAGCAAAAAAGTCACTGTGTAGGATGATCGAATGAAATATACACTGCAGAAGAACTATATTTGCGTTATGTAGAAAGCAACATGTATCTGATACTATTTGAGTGAAATAAATTGCATACTTCAATATCAATATCAAAAAGTATTATTTATTTGTGTACATGACGCAGAAACTCAAGAATTGACTAATAGCTTCGACGCAAGGACATTTAAAAATTGTTTGCATCAAAAGACCACTAATCACAGCACAGTCGAGGCAGTGAGAAGCAAAAGGTTGTAAGTGCCAAAATTAAAAATTTAGAGATAATCAGAAATTCTGGAAGGAAGTCTGTGGTGGACGTGCGTCCAGGAGACCTCATAGCATCTACAGCCTTCAAATTTTGTACAAAATTACTTCGAGCCCCGGAGGAGTACAGAAGAGGTTTTATCTTTTAAAATTCGAATTAGTTTTTTTTTTTTTTTGTAATTACATTTTTAAGCTCAAACTTCGCGTAAATTGCCTATCAAAGTGTTTAAAAATTACTTGCACAAATTAATATTATATATTAATTTGTGCAAGTTTGTGCAGTTTTGCACAGAGGCAGTGTCATAGCCAATGAGGTTCTACCGAGGCGTGACTATTGCTAGTTGAAAACTATCAGGTTTATTGATGTGTGGAGTAGATGTAAACGAGATTGGATTGCTAGGGATGGCCTACATCTGAGCTCTACAGGGGTCAAAATGGTTAGTGGTTTGGTTTTAGAGGCTTCAGAATCAAAAAACTAAGTTGGAAGGGGGGGCATGGTTTAAGGAGCAGAATTCGAAAGGGTACTAACTATCGGGATTTTAGTAGAAACGGAAATAGGGTGGCTAATAAGAGAAAAGATTTTAACACTTGGGATTCAAACAATCGTGCAGCATTAAATAAAAGTAAGATGGGCTTACTTAAGGTTTTTTATACAAATGCTCGTAGTATTATGAACAAGATGGAAGAATTGAAAAGCATAATTATAGACGAGAGGTTGGATAGTATTGGAGTTACCGAGACATGGGCTACCGAAAGTGATGATGATTTATTATCTATTGCTGGGTATAATTTGTTTAGACAAGATAGAGTAGGTAAAAGAGGTGGTGGGGTTTTATTTTATGTCAGAGACACTTTAATTTGCAACGAATTGGTAATTAATGATAAACCTAATGAGATTGATATGATTTGGCTGGAGTTGATTAGTAATAGGGGCAAAAAACTACGTTTGGGGAATATTTATAGGCCACCCAACTTAAGCCAGGGTCAAGACGAACAGATGTTTAGTATTATTAGTGACATTTCTAGCAAGGGGTCAGTCATCATAATGGGAGATTTTAATTTTCCAGGAATTGATTGGAATAATTTTTACCATAGTAATAGCAGAGAAGAGGATTTTTTGAAAGTTATTGGTGACTGTTTCTTAGATCAAATTGTAACTCAGGGTACTCGACAGGACGCGATTTTAGATCTAGTTTTCTGCGACATGGAAGGCTCTGTTCAGGGGTTATGTGTAGGGGAACACATTGAAGATAGTGACCACAACAGTATTAGGTTTGGGATTAAATTTGATATGCACAAAGTAGAGAATTTTAGGTTTGTGTCCAATTTCAGAAATACTGACTTTGTGGCACTTCGGCAGAGTTTGAAAGCAGTTTTTTCTTCTGGATTGGACAATAGCGAATGTGAATCTTCAGTGGGCAGAGTTTAAGGAAAATCTAGCGAATACGGTTAGGGATCATGTTCCTTTTAGGAGAAAAGGTGTCAACACTAAAATTTGGCCAATGTGGTTCTCCAGGGAAACTAAAGACGCTCTAAATTACAAGCAAGCTGCTTTTTATAGGTTTAGAGAAACAGGTCACGGTGCAGATAGGCTCCAATATTGTAAGGCAAGGCGTAAATTTAAGTATTTGGTACGGATTCAGAAAAGAGAGTTGGAGCAAAGACTGGCAGATAACATAAACAGGAATCCCAAGAGGTTTTTTGCATACGCTAATTCGGGGAAAGTTCGAAATAGTCATATTGGGCCACTGGTTGATGAGCACGGAATTTTAATTCAGGACGATAGTGATATTGCTAATGTTCTTAATAACTTTTTTTCGAGTGTTTTTAACGATAACTGTATCTCAACAGTTGACACCAACAAGACACAAGCTATAGTACAGCTTGAGGACTTTGTATTTTCCAGGGATGACGTTTTACTTCATTTGAAAAAAATTAAAGAGACTAAGGCTCCGGGGCCAGATGATATTTATCTGAAAATTTTAGTTGAATGTGCAGAGGAATTAGCAGATGTAATCGCAAACATTTTTAATGCTTCTTATGATTCGGGGACAGTGCCAGAGGACTGGAAGCTGTCTAACATTACACCTCTCTTCAAGAAAGGGTCTAAAGGGAGTGCGGGAAATTATAGACCTGTGAGTCTAACTTCGGTGGTTTGCAAAATTTTTGAAACATTGATGAAAATTAAGATAGTAAATTTTCTAGAGACTAATAATCTATTGACTAGTTTTCAGTACGGTTTCAGGAAAGGTAAATCTTGTGCAACTAATTTATTACATTTCTATGACAAAGTTACCATGGCTTTGGACAATAAGAAGCCTGTAGATGTTGTTTACATTGATTTTCAAAAAGCTTTCGATAAGGTACCGCATGTTGCTCTACTTAGCAAATTAGCTGATATAGGAATAGGAGGGAAAACTTTCATTTGGGTAAAAAATTGGCTGACCGGAAGGAAACAAAGAGTAGTTGTAAGGGGAAATTATTCTAATTGGAGTGAGGTCTTAAGCGGGGTTCCTCAAGGATCAGTGTTAGGGCCTGTTTTGTTCATTGTCTTTATGAACGATATTCACAAAAATATTTCTGGGAACATGAATTGTTTTGCTGATGATGTCAAAGTTATGGGGACTGTAGAAAATGAAGAACAAGCAAATCAGCTGCAAGAGGATCTAGATCATATTACGGAGTGGGCTGATAAATGGGGTATGGCTGTTAATGTTGGGAAATGTCAAGTGCTACGTTTAGGGCATGGAAATAGGTGTACAAGTTATTATTTGCAAGGTTCAGTCATTAGTCAGGCAGACAAAGTTACTGATCTGGGGGTCCTAATAAGTCAGGATTTAAAGTTTAGCCAACAGTGCAGCATTGCTAGCAACAAAGCCAATAAGATGCTTGGGTTTATCAATAGATCTATTTCAAATAAATCTAAAGAAGTTCTTCTGCCCTTATATAGAAGTTTGGTAAGACCCCATTTGGAGTATGCTGTTCAGTTTTGGTCTCCTTATCTTAAGAAAGACATTAATGTATTGGAAAGGGTTCAAAGGCGGGCTACAAGGCTAATAAGTGGACTTTCCCACTTAGATTATGATTCCAGGCTTAGAAGCTAAAAATGTACAGTCTTGAGCAAAGAAGAGACCGAGGGGACATGATTCAGCTGTTTAAATTTATTAAAACGAAAAGATGTTACGGGGTTAAAGTTTAGCACTGAAAACAGGACAAGGGGTCATTGTTTTAAGCTATTTAAATCTCAGGCTAACATGGATATTAGGAAAAATTATTATTTTAGCAGGGTAGTGGAACCTTGGAACAGCTTACCGGAAGAGGTGGTAATGAGCAAAGGAGTAGACAGTTTTAAGAGGGCCATTGATCTTCACTGGGGATTGTAAATTGACTAGGACCAGTCTAGCTGGGCCCAGAGCCTGTTGCTGGTCGTCACTTTTGTATTTTGTACTTGTATTTGTATATCGTTAGAAAGGGTAGAATTTTCCGCATGCGACACAATTTGTTTCAATGCTGTAACTTAAATACAGCGAGAGTTATTTGCGTTTTTAGCTTGAACTTTTTTAGGCTTGGCTAAAATTTAGGCACTATTTTCTTCATTAATTCTACCAGTAAAAAGGGAAGGAATTGTCCCACAGTTTTCTTTTTGACACCACTGAAGAGAGCGGCTTTTTTCACTCCAGATCTAACAAGACCTATGGTCTAAAAATTAGGATTCTATCTCCAAAGGGAAAAAAATACAAGCCGATAAAAATCAAGTTAGAATAATCTCATCTCCACAGTGGCGGATCACCGCATAGGCGCATGAGGCGCTAGCTGGGGCCTCCAGAAAAGCAGGGGGCCTCGGAGCTGCGAACGGGTCTATCCTCAAAACCAAAATTTTTTGTTTTAAGAATTTGTCGTGGAAAGTCATAATTTTGAGTGGAAAATGTTCAAAACTCATAAAAAGTAATATTTAATCATGAATTTTAGGCGCGGGCTGATTGCTTCCAATAAAGCCCCCTAAGTCTTAGGGGGCCCCTGGCTTCAGGTGCTTTTGTTTGGATTTTCCTCTTTCTTCCCACAATTTCAGCATAAAATTATGTTTGTAAAATACTCGACAAAATTATTCTGATAAAATGCACAGTTAGTCTTGCCAGCAGGCCTGGATCTGCGTACCAGCAAACCACGTAGCGCAGGTGGGGACACGACCTGAAAGGATCCAACGTCCCAAGAAATTGAGAAAAAAAAATAAATTGATAAAAATAAAAAAACTAGAACTAAGTTCTTATTAACGGCACGAATGTACACACTGCTGGCCTCTGGTGAGTGGCCCTACAGAATTTTTGCAGGGCGCCCCTTAATTTATACATCCGGGCCTGCTTGCCAGAAGAACTTTTCCGGTTTCAAGGATTTCTTTGACCACTTACAAGTAGCTTTTGTCTGAGTAAGAAGTATGCATCTTTTGTTTTAAAAAAGCACTATTGATATACTCACGAAGATACTTGCTTTAATTGGAATAGCTATATAGCTAGGAAGTGTCGAGAGGGGGTAGAGTGGAGGGAGACCCCCCCCCCCTCTTCCCAAGCAAATGATGACCAGTCATCATTTTTGTGTCAGTATTATATCAGTTCTCAAAATATACCAATCGTCATTTGTGCGATTATGCCCGAATCGGTGTTTTTTTCTAAATAAGAGGAGCAGGCAGCAGGAATCGAAGTCGTTTTCACACGCCGGGCACAGTCAGTGCACAGCTGTGTTTTCCTGTGTTTTCTTTCTTTACTTTTTGCTAAATTTCGCACTTTCCCACCAGTGACCAACCCGTAACAAGGTAATTTTATGGCGTATTTAACTAAATAAGCAGTTTGGAAAACGCGGGAATTTTTTTTTTTTTTTTTTTTTTTTGGAGGAAAGAACGAAGAAGGTATTTCATTGGCTGTTTTGATTCACTCTTGCTCGTGCTTTTGCTTTGTCTTCAATCAACGACAAGACCATTCCTTTTGAGATAAGTTTAATATGTTTTAATAACTATTTAATTTCTAGAATTATGCTGCAATCTTGGTGTTAAATGCTAAATTTTGAAATATAATAGGCTACAATTAAAGTGGTACTAAGGTATTGCTTTCGAAAAAAAGAATACACTGTTAATTGTTCTTTAAATTATATTTCCATTACATTACAGAGAACCATTTGTCAATTCATTACAAATACGCTTTATAAAATTACTATAAAAATTTTAAATGCCTCTGCTGCGAAAGTAGTTGATTTTGAGTGTTCTCCTTCTTTCACTGGTGACATTTGTTTGTAATATATTTCACAATTTCAACTTCATTAAGATTGATTTACTTATTAAAAACAAACATTTTATATAAAAACTGTAGTTGCGGCAAACCTAACCTGACAGCCTCGTAATGCTATAATTAAGATCTGCGTAGCTTTCTTAATGCTGCCAGGTTAGTTTCTCCCAACTATTGAAGTGTTTCAGTTTTATTTTCAAGATTGTACATTAACATTTGCCATGTACTAAACAGCATGTTTTTCTGCTTCAAAAAAAAAAAAAAAAAAAACGATGGTAATGATCATAAAAACAGACATAGGCTTTAAGATTTGCTTGAAAACTGCTGAAGAATCAAGATTTTCAAACATTAAAGGAAATTAAACTACGAATTTTGAATTTCAAAAGTATATAAATAATTTCAGGAAAAGTAAAAATATGAGAGTAAGAATTTCACTTGGATTCATCATAGTTGCGCGCGCGCGAACTCATTATACGTTTCTCCTAATCACCCCACTTCTTAGCGTACGCCTTGGATCACTATCCAGGACTCCGAAAGCCGATGAACTCTTTCAATTTCAGAAAATACTCAAGCAAGGGTCCACGAATAGACTTTCTTTAAAATCATAAAAAATTTAAGTTTTTTAAACTACACTTAGAAAAAATTTAAATGATATAGCCCCTGTATATAAAATGTTGCTAAAGTTTTTCGGACCATAATTTTGAAAAAAAAATTTCATGGAAGAGCCCCAGCACCTCTTTCCCGTAAAATTGTTTATCATGTAAATTTTGTCTGCAATAGTGTGTTTTTGAAAGTTCAATTTCGAAATGGGGAAGGGAGGAGGGGCAGAGAATTGATTTCGATCTAATTTTCAAAAAAATATATTGGGGGCACTCCCTGGGCTCCATCCCTTACCCTAACGTTAATAAAATGGCCTATAATCGCGTTTTTAAGGTTTCATTTTCTACCACTTTCCGCTGAGACAACTGCACCTCTTTGTCCATAAACATCAGCAAAGAAAGTCTAAAATAGCGTTTATAAACCTTCGAGTTTCAAAAATTTTCCGGGGGAGAACCCCCCCCCCCCCTTTACTTATCAGATCACAGATTTTCCTTCTCTCTTTTTTTGTTAAGTGCTTCACCCTCCTTGGACTTTTTTCTGATTGCACAACTGAATTATACTTACATTGGAAAACTGAGGAAAGCTGGGATTTTGCTAAATGCCCAGGGTTAGGAATTGTCCTAAAATTTCCATAATGTTCACACTTCATTCCCTACTTGTGCAGAAAAATGAAAGTTTTCATGATGATATGCCTGTATTTTAGGACAAAATAAACTTCATAGACCTTAAGATTTTTTTTTTTTTTTAAGAAAAAGAAAAACCTATACTGCTGCTACTTTTTTTTTCTAGAGAAGGGAGGGGGATGCAGTTAACAAAAACAAATGCTGTACATAAAACTGTTTTATCTATACTTTCTAAATCTTGCAGTCATTCCTCTTCTACAAAAAAAGCTATAAAACAAAATAAGAACCCAAATGTAAGCACGTGGTTCAAAAAGCATATTTAGAACAAAAGTTAAATGGTTTGTCCCCAGGTGGGAAGTAATATTTATTTTTATAATGCTTATCTTGCGTTGTAGTCTGAGCATTAGCTTGTTCTTCCAATACAAAGACTCAGTTTGCTTTTATTTGTGTTTCTGTTCAGTGAAGTTGGATTATTTCTTGCACAAATAATTTTTAAATTTAGTCACTAACTTTAAAAATAAAAAAAAAATGTGAATAGTAGTTTGTTTTATTTAAATGCCATGAGAAACGAAATTCTCTTCCTTGTGGTTGAAAAGGCAGAGAGAAATAGATGCAAAATTAGCACATGGTGCCATGCAGACAGGGATGAATTTAAAGCATTTTATTTTCACAGGTATTGTCTCATGCTGATGCGGCGAGACATAAGAGGTTAACAAGTAGCTTGAAAAAACAAGCTGTATTTTAAATTCCACGTTCTTGGTCTTTTACTGAAAACATATTGGTTATGATGAAGCAATCCAAAGCTTTTGTTTCAAATTCACTCCAAGGTAAAATTTCGTAAGCGGAGGTTTTCTTATAGTTTTAGTTGCCATAAAAAACAATTATTCATTTGCATCTTTAAATGATTTATCTGGAATTTACAGGGAAATTTTTTAGTGATTCTGAGATACCAAAAAATATCAGATTATCTGATAAAAAGAAAAATGCAATAAATTTTGGACTTGCACTTTGCACTCTACTTTTAATCCCTCCTTATTAAGGACATTTTTTCAACAACAACAAAGCAAGTTGACAGACGCAATTGGAAATATGTACATTTATTTTTACTTCATACTGATCACTGTGTTAAAGAATACAAGATTGAATGCCTTTTATTGTAACTTTCAAGATTGAATTTGAAACGTTTTATCATCCACTGCGAAAATCAAGCTTATAAATTACGTTTAAGTTCAAAAAAAACTTGATATCTGTTGTCCTAAAAATGTCCTAAGATTTTATCAAAATTTATCTTAAAATTTTTGAAATCACCACTACGATCCCTGTAAATGCCAGAAAGTAGGGCTCGGAGGATCTCTCCCCCTATACTGACTAAATTACGAACAAATATAGGAGGCAAAATTTTTCACTGATGTGTTTTTTTTTTGTCAGAAATGTCGTTTTTCCCTTGTAAATAAGAATGTAACTGCCCCCCCCCCCCAAAGCTTGTTCGTTTATTCAAAAAATAAAAAAAGTTATGATTTCCAGCATTGCTAATATTAGTAAGACTCGTTTTTGTTGTGAGGGCCTCAGGATCAGGCTGCGCCTGGGGCCTCACAATCACATGATCCGCCACTGCATCTCCATTAAAATTATTGATGTTTTATTAGGCGTTGCCATAATTACATCCTTTCGATTCGCATGTTTCTTTTTTTCTTATTAACAAACTTTAATCGTTTCGATTTTAACGGAAAATCTTAGGTTCAACACAATTCCAGCCCCGAGCTAAAGAGTAAAATATATTACTAGAGACCACGAATATGAAAGCGACTTTTCAAACGTACAAAACTGCAGTTTTGCAATGCTCAGAAGCCCCTCAGCCCTTACGGCTCTGCAAGTTGGTACAAGTTATTTTGAAACCCGAGAAGGGATGCTTTTTGCTCCAAATGAAACTCATAACGTGTTTTTAATCTGTTTCTTTTAATTGACGATTTAAATCTTTACGAATCAAATAAGTTAGCGAAGCAATCTTCGAGGGTTGGTGAGCGGTAACGAGCAGGAGGCAGAGCCCCCTAGTTATTTATAAAAAAAAAAAGATTCGGATTGGATTGTTACCATGGAAAAACCCATCCAGCTTGCAATAGAGCTTTCCAAGGACAAAATTTTGATAGGCATCCACAACGATGATTGTCCACGAACAGCACAAAATTGTCATCAGATCAGCTAGTGCCATATTGCAGATGAAAATGTTCGTGCATGTTCGCATCCCCTGCAAAAGACAATAATGGTTCAAGAAGCATGTAGCTCTGATTAAATATTGATGTACAAGGCTAAATGCTTGAACTTGCGACAATTACTTTATTACGGCATATATTTTTAACAATGTGGTGGAATAAACTTTTCGCGTTTGATTTCAATATTTTTGAGCGTAATTTTCTTTTAAGCAAACACCATTCGGCTTGATTTTATCAGTAACAATTACCCACTAGTTTGAAATTGTTTTTTCTTCTAAATTTCAAGTTAAACAAGAAGTTCGCCCAGAACTATGCGATCCAACTTTCCTTTGTCTCAAAATAGATTTTTTTTAAACATTTTGTCAATGTTCTGAACTTTATACCTTTTTTGAACAATTGAAACAAATTGTGGAAAAAAATATGACTTATGTTTAAACAAAATAATAATATAGTTATTATAAAAACGATGTTAAACTCGTTTCCTCAAACTGTTGAATATCATGCGTTAGTAAATTACTAAGTTTTTTTTTTTTTTCAGAACGCCAAGTTTTAAATTCAAGCACTTTCTCCTTAATGTACGTAAAGTAAAAGAAACCAATTGGGAGGGGGGGGGGGTGAAGGGATTACAGTTCAAAATTCGTCCAAAGTAAAATTTTGAAACAGTTTAGGTACAAAAAATTAATTCAATGAAATAAAAATGATTTTAATACAACTATTATTATTATTTAACAATAACAATTAACGATAAGCGATCGATTAACGCGTTTAAAGAAAGAAGAATTAACTTAATAAGTATGTATTTTACATTTTTCACATGTTATTATTTCATAAAAATTAAAATGGAGATTTGAATAGGAAGAAGAGTCCACTCTGGGGCTAACGACTTTGAAATTCTGTTGCTATTTTTTTTTTCAACAGTGTCAGCTTTCAAGGACTGGCCCACCTGATCTGCCTGCTTCCCTCCACTGAGTGTGGCGACGTTAAGGGTACGATATTGGGGAATGCTGTTAAAGTCGTAAAGAAGTGTGTTTTCCAAGAGTAAAGAAAGGCCCTAGTCAAGCAGCAATATGCCGTCTGAGTTTGCTCCAACCATTTTCTATCGAATTGAGATCAGCAGAGTATGCTTGCTCCTCTGTACGTTGCATTGCTTCAGCTTCAAGAAAGTTAGCCACAAGACGAGCTGAGATCTGGCATTATGATCACTTAACAGAAAACGAATTGCCCATGGCTGCAGTGTGACATGACCTCAGAATATGATCTAAATACCTTTGGGACGTCCAACTGTCATACCGAATGGTATGCGCAGGCCCGTTCCAGACTAAAATGGAGAGTCCAGCAGGTCATCTTAACTAATAAAAGTACCGATTAAACAAAATAACCTAGAAATTGAACTGAAGTACAAAAACTACTCTGCATGGTAAACATTGTATTTTGAATCTAAGAGAATGAAATATTAAACTGCATAGGAGAAAATTACAAAAATACAAAACACGGCATACAAAAGTAAATTTTTGCGCTAAGTCGCCTTTTATTTATACAATAACAGCAGTACCCGCACAGCGATGCCCGTGCTAAAAATTTAATGGAAGTCCCTCTGATGTGAAATAATGATTTTTCTTTATATAAAATGCGTACACACCTTTTCAAAAAAAAAAAAAAAAAAAAAACTATTAAAGTTTCTTTAAAATTTAAAACTTTTTGTCAAATCATTAAATTAGATTTACAATTGCTTTAAAACTCTATTTAGCGAGTGAAGCGGTTTTTACTGCAATTTAAAATATTTTGCCAAATAAACAAAAAAAAAAAGACATCAAACAATATCTTTCAAACGTAAAAATAGTTCCGCAACTCTATTGTTTATTACCAAACTCGCCCAGCAACCACGCTATCATAAGACATCCGTTTAACGAAAAAAAAAATAATAAAAATACATCCTGTGGAACATTTAAAAATCATCGTCAGTAAAAAAGAGGAAAATGTCGTACATTTCACTCGGATAAAAACAAATCAAAAGTTTCTTTTCTTTCAAAACAAATCGCCAAAACAATGAATTACATTTACGGTTGCTTTAAAACAATAATCCTAGACTGAACTGCTCAGCGCCTAACGCGCCAAGCGACCGCGATATCGGAACCCAGCCCTATTGCGAGTGAAGCGGATGTTTTTTCTTTGGCAATAATAAATGTTTTGCCCAACAAACAAAAAAGTATAAAATCATATTAACAGTAGCTTTCAAATCTTTATATGTTAAGAGCTGCGTTGCCCGGCTTTGCCCGGTCTACCTTGAGAATAAAAATTGTGTCAAGTGACATACATTCAACAATCAGGCTTAAATAAAAGAAAAAAAAAGGAAACATCATGAAAAATTACCCTTCCAAACAATGGCGACAGACATTAAAATACTTTTAAGAAATTAAAATGCGAAAGATGGATTTTAAAAGCGTAGCCATATGAAACACGAAATAAAATAAGTTTAAGAAATTAAATGCAAAATAAGGAAAGAAACAATGGATTCAAAAAGCGTAACCGTGGAAACGCGAAAATAAAATGGTTGACAACCTGAATCAAAATGACATTTTTCGAATTTGATTTAGAAATGCTTGTAACTTTTTTTTCCTTTGAAGATAGAAGCTAAGTTTTTTGACCATAGGTCGAGAGAGATCTGGAGTAAAAAAATGTTGCTTTTTCCAATGGTGTCAAAAAGAAAACTGTGGGACAATTCCTTCACTTTTCACTAATAGAGTTAATGAAGAAAGTAGCGTCTAAATTTCAGCTAAGCCTAAATAATTCGAGCTAAAAACACAAATCACTCCCGCCGTAATTAAGTTAGAGCATTGAATGTTTCGAACGCGGAAAATTCTACTCTTTTCAACGATATATAATAATATGTGCAAGTAATTTTTCACTCTCATATTCGGGAATTTATGTGAAATTGGGGCCTAAATTAGAATAAACTATTTATCGTATTTTTTCGAATTATAGCCTATGTCACTCAGTAAGAAAGCACCTTTCATATAGTGGAGGAATTTTTCAAATAGGTGCAGTGGTTTCGGAGATTACCTCGAACATATAAACACACAAAAATCCGCCCTTTCTCTTTATAATATTAGTATAGATATACATCTAAATGGCTGTCCATATAAAGTGAAGTCCGATTTAATGGAGTTCGGAATAATAAGGGTTTACTGCAGTGCTTCTCAACCTTTTTTACTTTGCGGCATACTTAAGAAATTTCTAGATCAACGGGGCACACTGAACTTAATTTCGCAAATAGTAATATAGAAATGTTTTTGTCATTCACTGGTAAAAAGAGGGGGGGGGGGACTTTTTTCATATGAATAAAACAATTACAACAAACGTAGTATATTTACATTTATTTAGAAAGCTGAAATATTTCGAATGTATTGAGGTTGATAATGAACAACAAAACTATAGCTATTTACAGAAAATGATGTTTCATATGTTTCAAAGCATTTCTGTCAAACATGTCATTAAAGTGCACACTGAAGTTAAACAATTTATCAAATAATGTTTCAAGAAAGAAGCAAGCAAGAAATTAAAAGCATGCACCTAACTTCCGTTTGACACTAATTTTTGCAAAAACGTTTGATGTTCGGCTCTATGCCGGAAAGAGCTACACGAAGTTCTTGATCCAGGCTCTTTAGCGATGATCTCTTACTGTTTTTTACAAGTGCGAAAGCAGAGAGGTTGAGTTCGCAAAGTTATGTAGTTGAAAATGGTAGCAGCACATCAATAGCAAGACAAGAGATAGTGAGATACTCATTTTTAACTAGCATCCAAAATTCGTCCTGAGGCACTTCGCTCAACTTAAGTTTAAGAGTACGGTCGCTCTTGAGGTACATAAATTCTTCTCGCGCCTTCCAAGAAAGGTCTTTAACTGATGCATCCGTAGAAGAAGAGAATGAATCGCGAATCCAGTCATACTGTTCCATATTACTATTCTTAAAATAGTGCTTAAACTTGTCCTGAAGTATGACTAAATGTTCTGCCACCACATTCAGCAGCTTTTCTTCCATGACATTTTCTTCACATACCATATTGACGGTCCATTTGAAAATGTCCAAGGAGCCACGAACTACTTCTCTCCACAGCTGAACTTTTGATTTGAACCCGTTTGGCTTGTCCATATATGTAACCCGAATTCTCTCCTTGTCCTTGCATTTTCCGATTCAATTCGTTAATGTTTTCAAAAATGTCAGCCATGTACGCTAGTTTTGCCACCCTATATTTGTCTTGCAACAAACTGGCGTACGGCATTTCGTTTTTTAAAACCAAAAACTGTCGTACCTCGTCCTTCAATTCAAAAATTCTTGATAGTACCTCACCACGCGAAAGCCAGCGAATCTATATGAAGAAGTAGGGAGTAGTGATCTGCCCCTATTCCTTCACAAAGTACGGAGAAAAGGCGAGAATTACGCGGCCTCGATTTTATGAAATTCACGATTTTCACGACTTCAGCCAAAGCTGACTTCAGTTCATCTGGTAAGTTTTGCCATATGAGTTTCACGATGGAGGAAACAGTGTATGGTTTTAATTTCTATTTTACTATGTCTCAGAATCGAGCTTTGAGAAACTACGATAAAAGGAAATTACTATCGGAACTGGAAAAGGGGAAAACAAAAGCTAAATCTGGGGCTAAAATTCCTGGGGGAGAGGACGATACTCCCGTTTGCAAAAGATTTAGAAAACATTCCGTATAATTAGTTGTTTTCGTGGAAATTAAAACCCACGATTTTTAAAAACTGAAAGTAATAGGATTACAAGAATTTTAAAAGAGGAGGGGCAGCAAATCCCGCCTCTTCTCTTGTCGGGTATGTCTTATTGCACATGATCGACGGGTGAATTGAGAAGTTACAAAACGATACAAACTCTATTCGATCGCAACTTTAAACTAAGTCAAGGCTCTTTTTGTATAACTACGAAAATACCGCGGCACACCAGGTTCCTTGTCGCGGCGCACCAGTGTGCCGCGGCATACCGGTTGCGAAGCCCTGGTTTACTGAATAGCAAGAAGTGTTAAACAGTGAGAGGATTTGCACACTTAATTTCATTCGTAATCTTAATTATATCTGTGATTCTAATTTGAATAAAGATACACACTAAGATTATTTTTCACTAGTGGCACCCGCGCGACTTCGCCCGTGATAGAAAAATTAAAAGGTCTTTTGTTTCGCCTGTATATTTACAAATAATGTATGGTGAATTTTCTCGCCAATTGGCTTGTGCCCATGTTACGGTTCCACGTTATGATAATTTCGTAATTTATTATAGTTTTTTTCTTAAAATTGGAATAAAAAAGAACCACATCGAATTTTCGAAAAATCGCTTCGAGGTGCACACCCCCATGCTACATACTAACTTTGTGCCAAATTTCATGAAAATCGGCCCAACGGTGTAGGTGCTATACGCGTCACAGACATCCTACAGACATCCTACAGACATCCAGACATCCAGACATCCTCCGGACAGAGAGACTTTCAGCTTTATTATTAGTAAAGATTACTGCAGTTTTGAGGTGCTAATCGTATGCAACATGCAGTGTTCCCAAGACTTTTTTACATCGTGAAAATATTTTCAGATATGGGGCTCATCGCAATGAGTTCGATACTCCGGTTTTAAACCGTAAAATAAGAGGAAAAACTAAAACAATCCCTAGTAAAATATAACATCGGCTTTGATAATTTCTTGAATATTTTAAATAGATATTTACCGCCATGAGCCTCTGAACTTGCTACAAATGTTCATGCTTTTGAACTTTTCACCTTTCCAGACCCTCGAAAGATGTAAATGGTTTGTGTAATGCTCCCTTCCCCTCCAAACAAAAATAATTTAAAAAAAAAAACTGAAAAGAATATAAAAAAGGGGGAGAAGCGCCCTTTTCAAAAAGTGGAAAAACAATAGCCGTGTTTTGATTCAGTAAATATCATAAAAATCAAATCAGCAAGAATGGTGTCAGTTTTTTTTTTTTTTTTTTTTTTTGTCGCGTTGTGTGATTAATGACAAGACGTTTTCCTAGAAGCTAAACACTTAAATATTTATAAAAAATATGAAAAGATCAATACTGTTTTTACAAGAAGTTATAAAAAAAAATCTGTTTACATTTATTCCGAAAACATTTCAACTATGGTTAATCTGTTTTACTTGAAGTTGGTACTTGTACTCGTAGTATAATTTTTCATCTAGGTTCCTGCAATACCATGCAGGCCAACATGTGGTGACCACATGTAACAAAAGTATGTTGTTTTGGAAACGAAACAATCATGCGTCACGTTTAAAACACAAACAAGACGCTGCGTTTCTATTACCATAGGAACATAACTATTTTCACGTGGCGTATCAGTTTACGAGCAAATGATTTTGAAGTTCTGGGCTAGATAAAACTTTCTAAATACAACTAAAAAGTTCTCCAGAATTATCTAATTTGTAAAAGCAAAAATTGGAGATGGGAAAATTTTCGTCTTGTTTGTATAGAAAACAGTAGTTTTTAAAAATTTTTGTATTAGTCATATTTTATCGCTTAGTAGATTTTTTAAGAAAAGAAAATAACATTATCTTATGATAAAATCTTTTTTCCCCCGAGAAATAAAACGCATTTACGAAGAGAAAACCAAAAATTAAGAATTTCCTTCACAAGAATTTTTACTTAGGTTAGTTAAAAAATATTTTTGTAAGCACGTTAGACGAGTACTAAAATGATATTCGTTCACATTCGGTAAAGATATCAAAAGTATTTGCAATGACCTGGATGTAAAATACAGGGATGAAAGTTGCAACAATTCTCAATCTTTCATTTTAAGGAAGCGTCAAATTCAGTTTTAAATGAATAAAAAGATTGAATACGGAACCTGATACTTAAGGAGAAAAAAAAAGACGTCCACGAAAATTGAAAATATACAAGGTGTCTGAAAAGTCTTTGACACATTAAAAAAAAAAAAAAAAGGAAGACCGAAAGAAAGAGAAAAAGAAAAAGACTCTAAGGGAGTGATGATATAAATGAAAACTCGAACAATTACGTGTGTATTTTTTGAGTCGCCAGGAAATATTTTACAGTGCAGGAAATACTTTTAACTGAAGTAGTTTTTTATTCGTTATTATTCTAGTCCGGGAGCCAGGTACAAATTTGGTCAATCAGTTCCTCTAGAACGATAATTGGTGAGAGGCATCAGGGAATGGTATCAAAACGCCTTGTGGAAGTCAGCTGCGTTTCCGTAGGTGGAATGGGCGGCGGCGGTAGCCTCCAAATCATGTAAAAAAATTGAAAATTGAATCATTTCCTCCAGACTGAAACTTTGTCAAATTATAGTTAAGACAATATCTCGAAGGAAAATACAAAGTCAGCTGAAGGTCGAACATGTAAGAAAAAATAAAAAAATTCAATGATTTCCTCTCAGTTAAGAATTTGCCTGGTGACTGCTTATATGCAACTATGAATAAATACACAAGTCAGCTGGCTGTACACTGGTGGAAAAATTGTCAGCTGGTACACTGAAAGTTGAATCGATTATTTCAGCAAGGGCGTAAGTCCAATGGATTCCCGTATGACTTACGCCCTTCCTGAAATAATCGATTCAGTTTTGACGCGGGAGTTAAGCGGGAGCATCTATTGCCTTCTAGAATGCCCCAGCTGACGAGTTTTTCCTCGACTTACTGCCAGCTGATTTTATTTATTAGTTAGAGAAGTATATTAACAATCAGCTTACAAATTTTCATCTAGGAGGAAGTGACATAAGCCAAACTATTTTCGTTACTTCTAAAGATTGAAGTAACACATGCTAGCATAGTATACAATAGTGGTATCTAACCTACTGCCTGCGAGTCACATTCGTCCCGTGAATGGATTTAATCCGGCCAGCGGGAAGCTTACAAATCAAATGACCGGCATTTAGTTGATTATATATTTTCTTTTTGCATTTTTTAGAGAAAACTAAGCCTAAAAAATCTCAAAAACCGCACTGTTAATCGCTTAAATAAGAAAATTTCGTGGGTGTACGGCAAGGAGCAGGGGTACCACTCTGCAAACATATAATTTTGAATGCTTAGTAATTGCAATATTTCCTCTCAAAAGGTGTTATTGACGGCGAGTGTAAAAAAGTATGAGTCACAAAACCCTGCGTTTCATATCTCGGTGAATATTGGTCGTACTAATTTCAAACTTTTTGTGTTGGAATCATATTTTAATGGAGATTATTTCCCTAAATATAAGTTAGGGGACCTAGGGCCCGTATAAAAATTTAAATTTTGTATTTTTTTACCCATTTTTATTTTTACTTTTAATTTTTAATACCTTAACTTTGCTCCTGATTTTAAACATTTTGGCAATTGAAAGCATGCATCTAGGACTAACGGTTGTGAAAATAGAGGTTTTGCAGGTTAAAACAGAACACCCTGTATATGTACGTTATATGTCATTATATGAAATTTTTTGAAGCTTGAGGGTATTCGCAATGTGTCTAAAAAAGGTTTGAGAGTATACGGTGTATATGGAGTATACCCTACGGGAACACCACTGGTGCCACCTTTGAACTCAGCTTTGAAGTTTTTTTTTAGGATGTCATAAAATATTCGTGAACCTATGAAGCATTATTGTACAAACGGTATGTTCATGCGACAATTTGTGGCTTTTCTATGTATTTCAAGGTCACACACTGTATATCGACAAATAGAAAAAATACGATGATTGCCTGATACATAAATAGGTAATGGTCAGACCTGTCATTTTAAATTTTTCCACTGGGTGGGGGGGGGGGGCATAGGATTTGTACTTAATGCAAATTTTATCGGAAAGCAACAAAAATCACGGCAATTTTTATGAACAAACATGAATTTTTTGAAGCTAAGGAGGGAATTGATTCCCCAAAATGACGGTCCTGGTAATGAGTAGTAGTTTTCTCTTTGATATGACTGTATGAAACAAATAGAATAAAAAGAAAATTTGCCTGACATTTCCCCAGATTTCTCTGATTGTATATAATTTTCTAATTTATATTGTATTCCGTCTCATTTCCGTCTGAAAGTTTTTTTTTTTTTTTTTTTTTAACGGGAAAAAGTCAAATGACGGAAAACGTTCACACCCGTCTTGATCCCTCTCTCTCATACACACGGACATAAAATTTCCATTTCCTAATAAATACTGGAATCCATTGTTTTTATCCCAAAATAACGCGGGAAGGGAAGACAATGTCTCTTACCTTTATTTTCCAAATGACAGCGATAATCGAAACGTTGCCCAGAATACCAAAAATCATGATCGGAAGCAAAGCTAACGTTTTTAGGGCAATCTCGTAGGTGGGAAGCCGAATCCATAGGTTGGTATGGTTGGAAAAATCCCAGATACTGATATTGAATTCCGAGCCTTGAGTATCATCCACAAAACGCATCAGCAAAGCCATTCGTCTTAAAAACCTTATAATCTAAATCCATGAAGAAATCGAAATTATTGGCGCCGTCAAATAGATGCAAATGTTTCAAAAGAACGGCGGTTATTTTGTTAAATGCATCAACCGAAGAATTAACATATTGGACTTCCAGAATACGCCAAGCATGGTAACAAACTCTTTTCGTCATTGTGACATAAGGCCAATGCAAGATAACGACTTTTTATCAGGCATGTGATAACTAAAATTATCACTTTCTACTTTGCAGCTCGAATTAAGATTTCTAGAAGATATTTCAATTTTCATAACACTCCATAGTCTCTGAAATTATTGTAAGCGAATTTGAACTTTAATTCCATACCTAAGGAATTTTATGCTCATTTTATCCTGAAATATTAACGATCGCAGTTTTAGTTAAAAATTCACACGTAGACAATAAATAAATAACTCGGAGAAGAAACAGAAACTTTCAACTTTGATTATCTGTTTGAAATATTAAACGCTTTGCCATCAAAATGATGACATACATTGCTGGGGAAAATCAAATTCTCACGTAACAGCATAAAAACATGTCAAAAGATAGGCTCCATGTTTGGAAGATCAAAATTTGTTAAAATTGTCCAGCTCTCCTCCAGTAGCAATCATATAAAACAAACTCATGGTCATCATCACCATCGACTCATGTAGTCTTATTTTGATAGAAAAGTTGAAGGCATTTCATATAATTTGAAAATTATGTCCATTTAATAATAATACTTATTAAAAGACAGTATGAACTTGTAGAATCCCAATCTTCAATGTTTTTAAAATTCTAATGCGTTTATCTCAAGCATTTTTTTTTTTCACACCAAAGGGTTTTTTCCGGTTTTTTTTTTTTTTTTTTTTTTTTTTTTTTTTTTTTTTTAGAGAAGGAGCAAAGGAGTCTCATGTGACTGCTTGGTTTTATTAGTCTATTTCTCTAAAAAAAAAAAACTGTTATTAAAGATAATACAGATAAATCACACACCCGTGTACTAACGGAAAGAGTCGTATCGTGAAAACGGGCTACTTAGGTCCGTATTTTGGAATTTTTTTCATCTTTTCCCTACAAACCTATTATTATTCCTATTTTATTCTTTTTTTTACAAGTCTATAGTACTTTTAATTTAATTTTTTGAAACGCTATCACTTTGTTTCAAAGTATTATTATCCATTTTAATTGTTTTTTTTTTTTTTTTATCTGAGCCAATGTTACTCAGTTAGGGTTACTTTGGCCCAAGGTAGTTATCCTTAAGTAAAACTCCTGTATAACTAAATGGAGTCAAAGAAAAACTTCTGTTCGTATGAAAATCTATTTCTATGAAAGAAAAACACATTTTATGTAAGATTTGAACCCCATATATTTGTTTTAAGAAAAGTTGTTATTGCTTTTTAATATGTATGTAGTCATTATCATACAAATTGCCGACAGAGAACAGTCATCTTGTTCATTAGTTTGGGAGGATGAATAATTTTATGAATAGAACACCATTTGTAAAACAAAAGATCCTTAATTGTCGGTCACTTCCAAAACTTGCTGGTGCGTTCCATGCACTCAACAATAACTCCTACTTCTCTCTCATCAACACACAACATCATCACATACATATCTCTAGACCTTAGCTCATTCAATTCTACAAGAGCGAAATTCTCTAAACTTTAAAGCAAACTTCCCCAAATTTGTATGAAGTAGATGTAACAAGGACTGCTTCTACTGGATAAACTACAACTTCCAATTCCTCTTCATCTTCATTCAAAACCATGTCACTGTGGTTTGATGAACTTGGGCTGTAATCACTCTCCTTGTGTTTTTCTTGAATTTTTTCTGTTCCGAGTTTTACTTTTTCTTTTCTATTCCAAATTCTTCTGGCGGATTTTTTCAAGTCTTTATGCTGTTCCAAAGTAGGCAGTAATTTTTAGGTAAGGCTATCAGTGTGGTGATATGTTGTTTTATCGTAAACGAAATATGATCATAATCCCAACCCTAATATTGATCCACAACAAAATAGCAGCTGGCAGCTTAACGGCACTTTTGCGGGTAACAGGACAGTGATCTGTCACTCAGCAAGGCTGCCACACAGAGGACTTCCTCTTCTACATCACTATCTTCTTTCACCTGTTCAATCCCTTGATGTGTCATAAATCGAGCATATCTGGGCATGCACGGTCCAAAGTGATGCTCTCTCGAGCATCACTTTGGACCGTGAGTTGGACGACCTGTATGATTTTGATCAAGACTCCTTTAGAGTAAATGTGGAACGAAGTGACGTAATGATATCGTATGATACATTTAAGCCTCAACTCTTGCTGGTATCGCAACGTGCATAAATGCTAGAAATGCCCAACGGCGTACTAAAACCTCCATTCATTTTAGATTTTTTGAGTAATAAACGATCATTTTGCAATACTTTTCTTACATTAATGTTGTCCTTGCGAGGGTAAAATTTCGTTTCATTCTGACTACTTCTTTTGGTGCGTCTATTATTTTGTAATAGATCCACCTATGAACTCTACGGGCCCTTTAGTTGCGGGATGATTGTAAGACCAACCAGCAGTATGTAAGGATACACTAACTCGTAATTTCCTGTTTGTTGCAACTGTTTTCATTGTTATCGTCTTTTCATTCACAAGCGTCTTTTGGAAAATTGAATTTCTCGGTTTTGGATTATGTACAGGCTAATTCGGAAGTGAGCGCACCGCTTTTTATTACAACTACTATTCCTTTTTTTTTTTTTTTTTTGACCATGGAGGATTTTTTTTTTTTTTTTTGTAATTTGGTACGTGCTGGTAACAAATGTTACCGAAGACACTGTTGTGTTAGAACAGGATGGAGCACCAGCGCACTTCGAAGTTCACCTGATGTTTGCTCCGATCTCCAAGAAGTCCCGATCATACGAGACCCCAGCTCTCTAGGGTTTCATAAACCGACTAGCAAGAAACACTCGATATCATACAACGCAGGAAATACGAGCAGCTGTAGTCTACAGCTGGATTCAGACAATCATTTTGGACACATTTGAATGACTACTGCTACTGCATGATGGGGAAGAGTGATTAACGAAAAAAAAGTTAAAGAACTGAGGCTTGTCGGGTTTTTTTCTCTTTGAATAGTAATTTCTTTTCAAGAGTTTAAGTGAAAGTTAAAAGTGTTTCGAGTATAAAGGATTGAAAAATTGAAATAATTAAAAAAAGGGAGAGATATATATAGAAGAATTCAACCAGTATTCAGAATTTAGTACCGATTTCAAATCCAACTTTTGATTCTGTTAAGGCTTCGCGATCTATTTCACTGCCTTCTAGACTAGGAAAACCAATACATTGGTAAAGTGACGTCACTGCAGAAGGCGATCTGATCGTAAAGGGCAATTGGGATTTTCCGACGAATTTAGTGTTACTTTAGGAAAATTTCAATACAAGAAGCTAATTTTTTTCCCCTTTTCAAAATATAGTACGGTGATATGTATTATAAAGTTTTTTTCCCCTTTTTGTTCCTTTAATAGGAGTTTTGATAATGATTAAAATAATGTGCATTTGAAAATACGTATTTCGAATTTCAACCATCATTTTATTTTTAGATTAACAATAATCTTGAAACAATAACTTTCAGCTGCTGGTCAATAATTACTATTTAAACATATGAACCTTAATTTTTACATTCGCAATAAGTTTTTTATAAAATTCAAAACTCCAGTTAAGTATCAATTGGAATTTTAAAAAATAAATTTCAGAGAGTATTTGAGGCAGTGAGAAGCAAACAGATGCAAGTGGACTGTTTTAAGTTTCGAGTAAAACGCGTTTAAAGATCAGATCTTAGGTAGGCTCTCATTGAATTTTTTTTTTCGAAATCATGTTGTACGGCAGCACCTACCAGGGCTACTAGTACAATCTCTTGGCCCAAGACAGTGGAGAGGTTCATCTACCATCTGTACTGGTTATCTCCAAATTTTCAATTTTGCCACTTGTATCCCTTTGCTTTTCACTAACTAATTTGTAGAAATTTCAATGGTGAAGTTTGTCTTAATATATAAATTAAAAATCTTCAGTTAGTGACTTTTTCCTAAGGCAGATCAAACCTATAAAACCCAAATTATTATTTGAACTATTAATTACTTCATAACAAATATTGTTCAATTTAGTTTTATAAAAGTTATGTATGATACAATTTAACAAATAAGTTAAAAGTGAATTATGCCTTGAAAATTTCAGAACTTGTGTGTATAATTGAAAAAACTGATTTAAATAAGCACACCAATTTCAAAGAGAAAACATTTATTATAATTGCACATATTTATTTACATAGCTATAAATAAATACATAATATCATTTTCGAGTAAAGCTGGAATTAAAAATCGTTCAATTGCTGAGCAATATAACATGTTTAACGTAACAATATAAAAATTATGGAATTATAGAAAAATAGCAAGAATCAAGGTGCTTCCTCACACATTCAGAAATAAGAATTTATGCAATCGAAGTTTGATCTTGAGTTCTTAAATTTTGAGAAAAAATAATTTTTGATATGACAAAAGTATCATAGCAATTCTGACAACATTTTAAATAGTTGTATTTTTTTTTTTTAATGGAGCAAAGGATGAAAATCATTTTTGATCCTGAACAAACTTTTTAAAAATTAAATTCCTGTAAACTTTGCTTTGAGGGGCGTGACAAAATTATCAGATCTTGTACGACAATGTTTCAACGAGTTTAAAAAAATTTTTCTAAAAGAATAGAAGAGGGAATAAAACTATTTTTGGTTCGGAAAGAATCTGAAAAACTGTTAAGTTATAATTCTAGCGATACAAAACACTCCAATTATTTCACGAAAGTTAAACATTCCTTTGATATATTTGTTTTGATAATTTATTAATTCACATTACTTTAATTTTTAACAATTTTCTTAAAATATTTCAGTGATTTCTTTACCTCTCCATCAAGAGAAAATGTAAAATTCTATGAGATCACATAACTCATAACACATTTAAGAACTTGGGTTTAGAAACAAAAGCACAATAAGAGAAAAAAATTTTACTATTGATTTTTTTTTTTTTTTTTTGCTTTCGCTTTATCGACTCTTTTGGGAAGGCTTTCTGTTCTACAATATTTTCAGTTTTACTTTTCTTTGTAGCATTTTTCTGTTTTATGAGGGAATCATTTTTGTTTTTTCAGTAGTTTTTTAGTAGTGTGTTGGTAGAGGCTCTTAATATCATTGTCATGACTTTTAAGAGTTATGTTGTTTGCAGCTATATAATAGCATGTCTTTACTGTAGAGAACATTGTGTCTCTAGCAGAGTTGTATTTCGTTGATTTGACATTCTGAAAATTTTTTCCTCATAATCACTTAATAATTTCTGAACAATTATATAATCATACACAACTATATTTACAACATCCACAGTTGGATATTTAAGGATATAAAATATATCATATACATACATAGTGAAATAATAACATTTTATCTAGAGAAAATAATAGTTTGAACCAACATTTTGTTCACCTGATTTTTGCGCAATACTTTATTTTAATTACCATATCAACTGATATTTTTAATGGAATTAAAAAAAATCATTTTTTAATTAGCAGGAAAAAAAAAATTTGAAATTTAATTGCTGCAATTTATAAAAAAAAAATGATGATAATGCGTAATTTTGCAGTAACTGCACTAATCCTTCTATTATTTTTATGTAATTTTATTTTTTTGCTGTTTGTTTAATACTTACTAAAATGTTGGTAATTTTTTTTCTAAACCAAATAGCATGCAAGTATGAAACTATGAAACAATTCCATTTCCTTACAGGGTTCCCACTCTTGCAACAGATTAAAAAATAGGGCCTTTATACAGTGGCTCTCAAAAGTGTTTATACACCTTAAAATTTTGTAGTAAAACAAAAATTAATTCGAAACTGAATTCGACTATGAAGTCTAAAATTTTTCATGTCATTCCTATGCCATTCTAAATAAAATGTAATAATATTTTTTTTTCATAATATTGCCTGATTTTATTTTTGAAATTTGTCAAAAAACAAAGAGACAGAAAAAAAAAAGCCAAAAAAGTCATCATACACTGAAATATTTTCATATAAATTTGTGGTTAAAATTTTCATGTGTCGTTTCTTTATTATTTTTGCATTGTGTTGACATTGTAACGTCATTTGGCTTTAATTTTTTGTTTATTTATTCCCTAATATTCTGCTTATTATTTTAAATGTCATTCGTAAAAAAACAACAAACACCATTCGAAATTTGATTTCCCCTCCCCCCTCATAGTAGCGGTAAATTGGTGTGAAATGTCTCTAAATCAGTTAATTTATACCATTCTATTGTGAAGTGCTTGATAAAAGGCTTTAAAAAGAAGAATCGGATCAAAATCGAGGTAAGAAAAAGTCAACCAGCAATCGGTTTATTTTATAACAATACTCATGTTGAGAAAGCAGAGAAAATTTTCAAGTTCAGCTCTTAAATGTTCACGATTACTATCTATAACTTGTAAATCATCAGCACACCACAATGATAATTAATGAATCAGTTAATTACTCTTTACATGAGTTCTTATGTAGCATGAAATTACTTATTTACTTTGAACAATAGTGACAAAAACTTTAAAAACTGCTGCAGAATATTTTTTAACTCCTGAGATGGAAAGCATTCAAAGAATATGCCACGCCAAAAACAAAAATCATTGTTTTGAGCTACAGAATAAAACAAAGGCTTTATTAAAATCCATGTACTTAATTTAATAATCCACATGATTTAAAATTAAAATACTTCAAATAAGAGATTGAAAAAATACTTATATGTATGTATGTATATATATATATATATATATATAAGGTAGGTGCGGGTATTAAGGCCTGTCGGGTAATAAGGCCTAAACAGCGAAAATATAATTTAAAATGGTTGTAGCCGCTTAAAAACGCTATCGTAGATAGTTTACACTCCCAGATGGCTCCTCAAACTGGTCGCAACGTCATGCTCAGTTGTTTTGACCAGCGAGCCCAGATTCATTTTCACGGAACGCTTGTAAGACACGAATAATAAAAAATCGTCAGATTGAAATGTAAGTAATTTTTGTAACATCATACTTTTATGCATAGTTTTGCGCTACAGTTATCTATCTTGAATGCTTCTATCGATATTTCATGTCTGAGTGAAATAATATGATCGAATTATTGTACTTTTTTGTATTTTTTTAAATTTGACGTCAGCGGCTAATAAGGCCTACGAAAGTTGACCGTAGGCCATATTATACTCCTTTTTTTGTAGCGTAGTTTTTCAGCTGTGCATCTTATTTTGAACCTTTCTCAACATGGTATGAGTATATTCAGTAAATTACCGCCCATTAGCCAGGGCTAAAGCAGAAATACGTGAAATACACCGCCAGCTCAGTCAATTTCCAGCCGAGGACTGCAGTTTCGTGCTTATTAGCTAATAAGCATGAAACTGCAGTCCTCGGCTGGAAATTGACTGAGCTGGCGGTGTATTTCACGTATGGTATGAGTGTTTATCAATAATTGCGGCTGTTTACGACTTGGTTCATTCTTATTTTAATGCCTACATCACGATGCCTCCCAAACGAGCACTGTGGTCTAATATTGACTTAGTGTCGGCTATCCAAGCAGTAAGAAGAGGTATGCTGAGCTCATATAAAGCAGCTGTGAGGTATAATGTTCCCAGGAGAACCATTAGAAACCATCTCCAGACCGGAAGTTTGAAAAAAACACTTGGTAGAAAATCTATTCTCAGTGATGACCAGGAAGCTGATCTTGTCATCAGAATTTTGAGGTTTGCTGAAGTAGGGTTGCCTGTGACACCACATATTCTCCGACGCTTGGTTTATAAATTTTGTGAGCTTAATAACATAAAGCATAATTTTAATAAACTTGCTAAAGTTGCTGGTAAAGATTGGATTAAAGCATTTATGAAAAGACACCCGGAAATATCTAGACGAAAAACTCAATTTATGAACACGGCCAGAGCTCAAAAGCCAAACAAATTCATCGTTAATGATCACTTTAACAGACTGAATGAAATTTATGATAATCTGGACTTGAGAAGTCATCCTGAAAGAATATACAACATGGATGAGAAAGGCTGCCGTCTCACAATTCACCACCAGCAGACTGTTTTGGCAAAGAAGGGGACTAAAAGAGTGCATTTAGTCTTCGGAACACGCCGAAAGTGTCACAATAGCTGGAAGTGTAAATGCACTTGGTACTGCTATACCACCAATGATAATATTTAAAGGCAACGGTTGAAGGCAGAATTATATGACAATTTGCCACCGGGTTCTTTGGTAGAAAAATCTACAAAGGGTTATATGACTAATGAACTTTTTAAAGAATTTCTAAAGCACCTATCTAGATTTAAAAGTGCAGGAAAGTCCCTTTTAATATTTGATGGAGCGGCTTGTCACCTAGACTTAACAATCGTTGAAGTCGCCGATTATACTGTTTACCTTCAAACACCACTCATGAACTCCAACCTCTTGATAAAGCCGTCTATCAATCATTTGAACACCACTAGGATGCAGAAGTTTTATCATTTATGGAACAAAACCCAGACAAAAAGCTCACCAAGGCAAATGTCTGGTCTAAATGCATGACACATAGTAACATTACAAGCGACTTTAAAGCCACTGGTTTGTATCCATTGAATCCACAGGCTATTTCAGAAACAGCTTTTGCTCCGTCTGTATTAACAGAAATTCCAGCTCCCGAAGCTGACAAATTTCAAGAAAAAAATTTGCAACCTCGCACCTCCCTCATGCCAATAATCCCAAGGCCTTCCCCATCGACAGCACAAGATGGAATAATTAATAGTACCCCAAATAAACCTCCTGGAACGACGTACGGCATGGTTTACGGTTCTAGTTCGGACGATGAAGAGGACAATGTACCACTAGCTCAACTGAAAAAAAAAAGCATTTCAGGAGCTTATGCGTACTCCAGTGAAAAATACTGAAAAAACATCAATTTTAAGAAGAAAATCTATTAATTATCGAGGAAATAAAGTCACCAAAGAACTGTTTGAAGAATATAGAAAATAGAAAAAAGCAAAAAATGACGTCAACGCTCAAAGAAAGACGACAAAAAAAAAAAACGATGCTAATTGATACTGTCACGTTTGTGAGGAGGATAAAATGATTGACATGAGGCCCTGTTCAAAATGCAACAGGTGGTATCATGAGCAATGCGTCGGTTTACAGCCGGTGACGAAGATATTTTTGAGTGCCCTGACGGCTGTTAATTTTTTTTTTTTTTTGTTATTTTGAAGATTTTCAGCATGAGTAATGCTTAAGGATATTACAAATGATCTCAATTACCAATGTTAATAGCTTATTTTGATTATTTACGAGAGTTAAAATATTAGGCCTTATTACCCTACCGTAGTATAATAAGGCCTAATTGCAAGGTTTTTTTTAATAATTAAATTTATGTTTGTTTTCGGCAAGAAAGTCCGTTTTTTGTTATTTTCGTGTAGCAATTGAATGGTACTTTAATTAAATTTGCAATTTGCTGATTCGGATCCTTTTCTTTCCATTTTATTCCAAATCTCCCTTAGGTAGGCCTTATTACCCGCACCTACCTTATACCAAAACAATCTAATTCAGAGGAGACCATGTGTTAATTCAAACTACGTTCAGGCATGTCGTACACTTAGTCTGCACCTGTTAATGTCCGGCTGACCACAGAAAAAGAGGCGAGAAGGGGGAAAACTTTATTGCCTTTTAGTATGACGTCACAGTGTAACTAGTTTTCCAGCCTAATGGCCTTGATAGTCAAGATGGCGGTGGCTATTTTCAGTAGTTATTTGGCCCTCAATGGTACTTTTTTCCTTGTTTAAAAGAAAGGTTGTAATATCAAGCCGGTTAAATCATTATTACAAAAAACTTAAATTGTAAAAAAAATAGAAGGTAATGATGGATTCACTAATTGATAAATTTGTTTAATATTTGAACATAACTAGGAGCATTTGTGGGTTCTCCCCCAAAAATATTGTTCTAAAAACGCAATTTGTGTCTCTTTGGTGGTATAAGAGGCAAGAGAGAAGAGATGTTCTGAGGCCCTTCTCCAGATTGTTTTTTAAATTGAAGCCTTAACAACCCTTACTGTTGGTCATTTTTGGTTCTCAAGAACCAAACTGACACGAAGGAAAGGGCTGGTATTCAGGAACTCTCCCCAGTCACTTTTCCCTATTGTAGCTCCAAAATACGATTCAAGAGGCTCTTCAATGATGGTTAGAAAAAGGGACTTTGAGGGCTTTTCTCCAGAAGATTTCGGAAATGAAGTCCTAAAATGCAATTGTAGATCATCTTTGATGACATTAGGAAAAGACAGGTTTCAGAACGCTTTCCCTAAAAAGGTTTCGATATTAAAATTCCAAGAATTCAGCTTTAGACAATTTTTGATAAAATTGAAATGCAAAGAAAAAGGACTTCAAGATTAAACTCCTAAAACTTTTCAAAATTGAAATCCACTAAAATTGAACGGAAGTAATATTTTGTCCCCGTCTACAAGGGTGCGATCAACCCAATTGCCCCCCCCCCATATGGATTTGCCACTGTTAGTGACTCAAGAGTATCTCCACAAAACATTTGAGGGAACAAAGCACTGAATGCAGTTGTAATACGAAAAGGATGGTGTTCATACCAATGTTTATGACTTTTAAGACTTCAAAGTGAGCAGTGTATAACAAACATTAAACTATAAGTAACACAACATTGAAGATAAAGGGGGATATGCTCTCTTCCAGATCACTTAGAAAGCGAATGCAGGATAACAACTGTTATTTCATGACCGTTTGCCATCAAAATTACTCTTACATGACAGTGGCAGAAATAGATTTTACACCTTCTATAACATAGACCTGTTCAACTGCAGATTCCTTGAAATGCAGAAATTTACAGTTGAATATTCAAAGATATTTCATATTGTATTTTATGAATTTGATCAATTGTATTAATTCTACCCTAAAACCTTAATATTAACTTACCTGCCACACGGCCCCGGATAAATGTTCAGTCGCTTTTCTAGGAGGGAATCAAGTCCTGGCACCTATGTGCCACGAAACCCCAGAGTATAGGGAGTATAATTTAAAGACCACTCAGTTTAACTAATGTTCACCTTATTTTATTTTCCTGCTAAGAATTAAATTTTCTTTTTGTTTTTCTTTTTTAAGTACGGTATATGTGGTGACTGCAATGTTTCAGATGTTATTCATCCATTATAAGTTTAATACAATGTGAAGTTTTCAATGATTTTTATAAGGTTAAAGAATTTGTTCTTCATTTAAATTTATTGACTTCCAAGTGTCAAGACTCAAATAAAGGACTTCCAATTCTGCAGGATTTCAGGATTGTAAGGAGCCAAGCACCATTGACTTTATTCTTCTAAAAACACAAATTTTATGTCAAATAGAAAAAGTTGGGTTTTTAAGAAAGCACTGTTTTTTTAATTAAACTAGTAGTTTACTCGAACTACGAACACAAATTGTAGAGCACTACAAAATCAGACTCCAATTAGCAATTATCATTTGGTACGCAAAAGTGTGAGGTAAAAAAATCCAATGGATCTCAATAAAGCATCGCTCGGATTGGACAGAAATTTTGCTCAAAAAATCAAATTGATATTTTTAAACCGAGGAGTTGGTTCATAACTTCATTTGAAAAGTCAACAGTACCGTGAGCATTATAAGTTAAATATCATAAACAAATAAAACAAGAAACATCTTAACATTATGAGGAGAATTTTCACAGGGAAATCAAATTACGAGAAAATTTGTTAGACATTTTTAATTTCAATGCTGATTACAAATCTGTTATAAAAAAAAAGGGGTTACCATTTGAAATTTTAAATTTGATACTGAAATGAACATAAAGACGGTACATTAGCAGATCCTTATAATTTGCAATTTATACTGTTCATTATTCCTCATAAATAGACATTTTTCACGTGTCTCTGCTGTAAATAGTAATCAAATAAGAAAATGTATCATTGTATTATTTCAGGAGGAAACTGTATAGATGACTATATAAGCACATTATTAACTCTATGAGAAATATATTAAATTAATCATATCCTGCTTACAGCATTTCGGTTCCAAAACTTTTAGAATATTTATAACAATACACTACGTACATAATATGAACCATATGAATACAGAAATAGGCAATTACCTATTAACATGAATTATTTTTAAAATATTAACAACTTCCACGTTAAAGCAGCTAAAATCTTTACTAATAATAAAACTGAAAGTCTCTCTGTCTGTCTGTTAGGATCTCTGTGACGCACATAGCGCCTAGACCGTTCGGCCAATTTTCATGAAATTTGGCACAAAGTTAGTTTGTAGCATGGGGGTATGCACCTCAAAGCGATTTTTCGAAAATTCGATGTGGTTCGCTTTCTATTCAAATTTTAAGAAAAAAATTATCATAAGATGGACGAGTAAATTACGAAATTATCATAACGTGGAACTGTAACATGGGCACAAGCCAATTGGCGAGACACGAAATTATCATAACGTGGAACCGTAACATGGGTACAAGCCAATTGGTGAGAAAATTCACCATACATTATTTGTAAATATACAGGCGAACCAAAAGACCTTTTCAATTTCCTATTGCGGGCAAAGCCGTGCGGGTACCACTAGTGTTCAATATTAAAATAGACAACTTTTGAGTTTTGCAGCATAGCTATATATCTCCTTTTTATTAACGTATTTTTGGGGAAAAAAGGGGCGGAGGGGGGAAGGGCAGGGAACATTTTTATACAATTCAGATTCTAAGTAAGGTTGCATAATTTTCCTGTTGACAAATAGTAATTTTAGTTTAGTAAATAAATATATAAATATTTAATGAGTTCAATAAATCCCTTTTTACATTTTTTTGAATGTACAAGTTTACAAGCTTTCATCAAATAATTACATCTTTTAATCATCAATTCATGTGCCATAAAAAAACAAAACAAAAGGTATAAATTTGTTTATATTCCTGTAAATTCAACAATCTGAATTCATTTTTTTAGGAAATGCATTGTTCATGAGTATTTTTTCCAAGCCCAAAAATTTTTTTAAAGTTTTACTTGAAGATTTAGTACGTAGAATTTCTTTTCCATTCCTAAATCAAATTTTGAGCACTTCAAAGTCTTTTTGAGTTGATTTTAACTTCAATTTTTTTAAATCTTCTTATTTGAGGTTATTTCTTTCACATTTCCCCCTTTAATATATATATATATATATATATAGGTGTGTGTGTGTGTGTTTACATTCAGGTTATACAAATGTCAAAATTGATTTCACTGTTGATTTATAACTCAGAAACAAAAGAAAAATGCAGCAGTACATGTGACATAAATAATGATAATGTACTATGAATCAACAAATAAATAACAATTTTTTGGTGCACTACAGCCTTAGAATGCTATAGTGCACTAAACATTAAACTTAATAGAACCAAGCCAATAAATAAATCTGTTCATCAGCAATTTCAATGTACATAATAAATTAGAAAAGTTCATAATATATGAAATAGTTTACAAAACATGCACTTGAAAAATAAGATCAGTCATCATCTGACCAATTATCAGAATGAATGGGGGAACTTCTTTGACGATCAATGGGCCTGCCCAATGCTGAATCTTCGAGTAATTCTCTTTCAACATCCGGTGTCCACAGAAGGATATTCATATCACTTCCTGCGGTATAAAGCTGATGTGTAGTAGAGCGGTATGCACAGCTGTTTACAAAACTGTAGTGTCCAACCAAAGCTCTCAGTTTTAAACCGGTAAATAAATCATAAGCATATATATAGTTTGAAGATGGAACAAAAACTGTAGGAGGATTTGAGTCACAAGATATGGCAACACCACGTTGGCGAAACTCATGATTATTGGCAACCAAACCAAAATTCACGTAAGTATTGCAGCATGTTGCAACGTCCCACAGTCTTATGCGGCTGTCAGTTCCGTATGACATCATGTACAAGCCATCATCTGTGAATCTTATGCAGTTGACAATACCATTGTGAGCAGTAACAACATCCTTTTTGCCGCTAACTTTGACACCATTGTGTTGGTCAAAAGTACTTAAGTGGCCTTTAGCAGATCTAATGTCCCAAAGGAATATTTTATTATCAGTACCCCCAGTTGCAAGCAGGTGTTCTGCAAGAGGTGACCATCGGACACAAGTGACATGTCCTCGATGAGCACGAAGTTCATGAGATTTTGCACCAGATATGGGATCAATTAAAAGAACATGAGGATGATGCATTGCAGCTAAAAGGAATAGAAAATAAAAGAAATAAAATAGTAGTGCTTCTAAGATAAAATTCTGAAAATGTGTTAATTTAAAAACAGTTATATAATAACAATAAGATATACTTATTTGTAAAAGTATTTTTAATGACAAACAACCCCTAATAGATGTATTATCATAACCATTGATATATATACTATTGAAATGAGAAAGAACTAAAACTCAAAATACATAAATATAAAGTAATAATATCAATAACAATATAAACCTATTGCAAGGTTATGATAGACAATCATAGGCCTCTCATAATCCTTTAAATTATGTCATTAAAAAAAAAAACTTTGATTCTCTCGATTTTACATAAAATTAAAAATTTTAAGAATTCATTGTGTACCTATAAGGAGTATATTCAAAGTATAAAAACTGAGCATTTCTGTAAACTGAATATGCTGAATATGGGTAATGCTTCTAAAACCAGTGGGAAGTTCATTATGAATCATTAGCAACCAGGCACGGTCCAAACTTAAATTTTTGGAGGGGGGAATTTTTCGATTGGCTGAAATAAAACTCTTAATTTTATTAAGTTCTTAATTTTATAAAATGCACAAAGCATGCAAGCATCTAATGAGAAGAGCCATTGAACATGATTTTAAAAATATGAAAAATGAAAAAAACGGCACTTTGCAACACTATGCTGTCTCTAAATTTGCCGAATTGTCAGAAAGAATTTGACAAATAAAGACATTTTTGGAAAGCCACAGTGACCTTTACTTCCCATAAGGGTGCCCTTGTTAGCACAGTACTTTTGAAAGGGAAAGTATTTAACGATAACTTCCCTTGCAGAATGGCAATTTTCTTATTTTCAGTCACAATTTGAAAAAGTTAACTTTAATGAAATATAAAAGTGTGTTACAAATTCTTATTTTGTTCACTATCAAAATGCGACAGAGTCATCCAATATGAATTTTTTATTACACACATACAAGCAATGCAGGTACCCTCAAATCTTTTGAATATGCTATATACATTATTCCATATATTCCATAAAAAAATTCGTTTGTAAATTAAATTACCTTTTTTTTATTTCTTTTGATGCGAAGGTTTCGTAAAAATGTAAATCAAAACTGAAAATAACATTTTCTGACATCTAATTAAAAGTCCACCTATTTTTGACACTTTTGGAAACATTTACTATATAATATCAATTATTTTCATTTGCTTGATAAAAGCACATGATGTTAGCTTGGAAATAGGAATAAAACTTAGCTATCTGAGAATGATATCAATGTGACTGTATAATGAGATATAATTGCACGTCTATGTTAGCTCTAGAAACACATATATTGATTTTAATGGGGGGGGGGGAATGTTTGAACTTGTTCATAACATATACTTAAAATTGATCAAGATCCAAAACCGTAAAAAGTGCAACATTTAGGTTGAACAGGGACTGAACAGGTGTGTAGGCAAATGGAGTCATCAAAGAAACAATGGTCATTTGGGATGTCTGTTAACAAATTATGGTACATTTTTGTTGAAACAAAAATACTTTCATACTATATTAAACTATCACAATATTTAGGGGATAATCTTTCCAGTCTCTTTTTGCAATTACTGCCTACAGCGATAGTTTCATTGCATCTACTTTTGGTTGAAAAAAGTCTGGAAGAATTTGAATTATATTTTTATCTGTACTTTCTTCTCATAATTCTTGATGCTTCCTGCATTTGAAACCACCTGTTTACTGCACTTTGAACATCCACTTTGCTTATTTTTTATCAAACATTTTTTATTGCATTTCTTGAGAGTTAAAGGCACATAATTCAGCATGCATAATTCAACTCATTTAAAATCATAAAATTTTCAGAAATAGGAGAATTACAGCATTCTTTAGATCAAAAGCTTCGAATTCTGGGGCAGTCCCAGAAAAGTTCAACACGTGGACATGATACATAACATAAAAAACTATAGAATTTTTTTTATTACCAGCAATCAGAGAATGTGTAGCAATGAAAGAGACATTGTGACTGAATATTTTATGACCAAGATGGATTTTGTCAGCAGGCTTCAAGCTGTTAGTATCCCAGATTTTGAGCACACAATCCATACCACTGGAAGTGAATAAGCCAGTATCAAAAGGATGCCATTGAACTGTCTCCACACTATATTTGTGAGCATATCTTGATTGCCTACAAGGAAGAGCATTAAAATATCAGTATTCAGTACATATTTCCTTCAAACACGTGAATAAAGTAGAAAAAAAAAGAGTTTTCCCTTCAAAAATCAGTTGACTTTTCTCTGTCAAAGATAGAAAATTTGTATAGCAGATGGCAAAAGGCTTTTTGATAATGAAAGTAATTATATTCTTTATCAAAAATAAAAACTTTTAAAAAATATTTGTTTGAAAAAACAACAGCATTACTTTCCCCTTTATCCTTGTCCACATAATATTTTTTGTCTATAAAATTTTAGATGAATAAGTAAATTTAATAAAGCAAAAGAAGTGAAGTTTTAGAACACCTATAATAAATGAGGAAGAAAGTCATGAATAACTAATTACCTCCGAACACGGCAAACAATGTTGGAAGTATGGCAAAATCTGCCTGTATCATTTTGTAAATCATGAATGCAAACAGAGCCATCTTTGGAACCGGAAAGCAAACTAAACAAAAAGGAACTGAATTAGTGAATTCACATTTACTGCTTCAGGTACATGCATATTGAGAAGCATACAAAAAAAAAGTAACAATAAAATATAAACAACATTAAAATTACAAAATAAAAAAGAATGCTACCTTTTGTTTTTCGAGTAAAAGGTAAGGTTTGAGCAAAAGGTTCTTATGTTTAAGTCAGAACCCCTTAGTTTCTGATGTTTCTATAGAGAATTTTTATTGAAAGTTCTTATTATTGTAATATTTCTTTCAGTAAGTGACTCAAAAATTGCACCCAACTTTTTTTATAAAAAAAAAAAAAAATCTTTAAACATTGGAAATTCATCATTGAAGTTGTCTTATAATTAATCAACAAGTTTTTTCATTTTTAAATTACTCCAAAAGCAGAGATCATTGTTCGGAAACATATCAACTTGTTCTTTGATGTAATGAGAAATGAGGGTATAATATTGAAGGTGTGGATTTTGAAAAAAAATGTGAAAAAAGGAATTCTCATTTTCTTCAACTTTTTTTCTTTACTCTTTAAGAATTTAGGAGCCTGAAATTCTCTATGTTAAAATCAGAAAAAAATTCTAAATCCAAATAAGGAAGTCACATTTCTTTTTTAGGTTCTGTTTTGGGGATCTCAATGCAATGCATACGTTTCCCCACTTCCATTTTTGAGCTACTCTATCTATCACAATCCTAAAGACCCTCCATGCAAAAATTTAAATTGTAAAAATACAAATCTGATTAGTTCTCAAAAGTTTCTTATTTAATATAAAGCACTATTTAAAATACAAAATTAGTTTAAAACATAATTTTTCATTCTTTTTCATCATTAATTACTACTGCAAGCTGTTTCTTAACAAAACATTTCTTCAACTTATTTATCATAGCATAATAAATATACTTGACAATTTATTTATTTTGATTATTTATTCAAAAAAAAAAAGACAAATGTAATCAAGTTTCAACTTACAAAGGGTTTTTACAATAATTACAGCCAAATTTTGCGCATATGTACTAGTGGTCAACATAGACAGGTGGTCAAGATACAAAGGTTTTCCTTCATTATAAAATAGGAGTAGTTCTGCTCTTGACACACGTGGTTAACTGAAAAGGGTGGTAAAATTTACATGTTTTACTGTATTAAGAGATGAATAATGATGGTAAAAAATTGTGAGAACTTGTGCCTCAACACAACTATGTTGTGACAGTTTGATATCATTTTACTGGAATGGTCGTACAATGGCAGCTATAACTACAGTCAGACCACAGAAATGTGGCACCTGCTGATCATTTCAGACATAAGTTGATTTCTTAATATGGATGGAGAATGAAAAAGGGGCAATTACAAGCTTAGCGACATTTTGCTATATGGGTGCTTTAATAAGTTTTATAACAGAGGAACATCTTTACCAAATATAACAATGACAAAGAAATGGTTATGATAACACACAAGTGCCAAACACTTTTACAATAACTTGATGAAATTCTGACATACAATGTCTTATAGATGTATTAAATTTTTAAAAGAACAGTGCAATGCATAAGTATTTGAAATCAAGTGACAAAAATAATAGCTTACAATCGTTCTTCTACTCTATCTATATCCAAACAGTTAATGCCACCAGAATATTGCTCCTGTAGTTTGCAGTGATTGCTCAATTCCAAATCAAACAAACGATCAGTCGTTATTGCATACTGAAAAGACCTAGAGCTGATGATCCCATTTTGCAACAATTCCAATGACCTCAACATTCTTTCTAAAAACAGAAAAGTACAATTAAATCATGTATTTCATTGACTGACAAAGCAAAGCATACATAATAAAAGCTTATTTTGTGTTATGTCAGCATAGCTAGATAATGTAGATGCACACGCGCATGCCGTGCACAGATACATTTGCCACTATGCAGATACATTTTCTGCAAATATGTACTTCGCCCAAAATTTTTAAATTAATATCAATTTTAAACAATGGTTTTCATTGAAAATCTGTAGATAAGTTGATGAAATTAATCTCTTGCTTTCATGAATACATGATTGAAAGTACAATAAGCATTGCATTACTGAAAATTTTCCCTATCCACTTTTTGTTTTTAAATACTTAAAGATAGTTTTGAGCTGTGTGTGCAGATACTTTATATTTTTTTATCTTAGTATGCATGTCAACAATGTTGGGAAATTCAAAGTAAAAATAAATAAATTGATTCTTTAGAAAACATCACTTTCTTTGCATGAACTGGAGAGGACTAACACGTCTTCTTATGGTTCTCTCAGATGAGCAAAGCTTTTGTCTTAATAATTTTTTTCAATTAAGAAAACTTAATTTTTTTTTCGAAAAATTTTCAATCTTAATTTTATAAGAAAAGAAATTAGCAGAAATTCTGGACCTATTTCTTCTCATTAGTGTCATAATAATATCCAGTTGGTTCTTTACTTGCTTTGGATACATTAAAAAAAAAAAAAAAAAAGCATTATTAGCAGGATTAAAATTTAAATACAAATTCTTATGTAAGGATATCTATAATTTACAACCGTTTGATAGCAGGGTCTGCCGATATATATCAGTGGATATATATTATGATATATATCACGATATATATCCAATATTAATTTTGAAAATATCATGATATTTTGATGTTTTCGATATTTATTTTTTCAACTTTGGTTCTTTCAATATAAAAAGTAAATTTATTCATTTATTATTCAAAATAACCAAAAAGTTATGTACTATATTTTTATGTTGTATTAATACATCATTAACAAAATAAAGTAATATAATACTCCTACTTCACGTGTATTTTATATTCATAAAATTATTATGTAATGCAACAATTTCAATTCATATTAAAAGTGCCTGGTTAAATGTTAAACATTGCCCAGAAAAAAGAAAATGTCTTATGACTGTGCACCAACTAATGTATACATTTTATTTCTGAATCATGTAATTGCAAAAGTAGCTAACAGAAGAAAAATGAATAAAACAGCTAATCCTAAATAACAAAATTAAAATTGATAGAAATTTAAAATGAAATACTAAATATAAGTAATGAAAGAAGCCTTAATTTTAAGTATACATATTGTAATTATAATACAAGAAAATAAAGAGTGATTTGAGAATACATTTACTATTTGGAAGACTAGTTTGTGCTAATTGAAAATATCGGATATATATATCAAAATATCGGATATTTTCGAAAATATCATGATATTTTCGAACCATGGTTGATAGCCACATTCACCATAGCGAACATGATATAATTTTACATTAACTCACATCAGATTAAATGTGATTTACTGAATGAATTTGAAAAACGTTCACTTCTCCTCTGCCATTAGACGGTTTCCCCTCATTAGAAGAAAGCATCAGATAATCAGAGAAGATGATACATAAAAAACACACGAATGCGTGTCAGTTTCAAATTAATCTGTCATATACTTTCTGGCTTCTGTGTTCTGTGCTTATGTCATAATAACAAAACCAGAAGAAGAACTACTATTACTATTCCAGGGGCCTCTAACCCCTTTCAGAAAACGAAGGACTGCGTGCCAGGCGCCTTGCCTTCATAAAAACTGAAACAGGATTAAAAAATTAAGAAAAGGGAGCACAAAACCTCAAACAGGAGGAGCAGAGGAAAACCAGAAAAAGGAGAATTATTGGAGGAAGATGGATAAAACAGAGGAGCAAAAGCCATGCAAGCAAAGCAGCGGGTAGGCAAGAAAATCATTGGCATATATAAGAAGATTGGGCGGAATTTGGTTTTTTAAAGAGTCTCTAATAGCTTTAAACTTGGTGCAGACATAAAGACGATGATGGATAGTGTCAGTTTCTTTGCATGAGTTACACATAGGGCTGTGCTCTAATCTCATTTTGTAAAGTTTTTCTTTAGTGAGATAGCAGTTGGTAATTAATCTATTAATCAGGATCTCCTGCTTCTTGTTGAAAATACCATTATTACGCTGTTTGTCTAAGATCAGCTTTCTGTATTTGAATTTGTTATAATATTTGCTGTTTTTCCAATTTTTTTCTCTATAACTAATCTTAATGAAGTTGATATGATTCTTGCAATCTTTCCAAGTGGTGCAGGGTAGTTTGGGGGTATGACTATTATTGACTGCCTCCTTCGCAAGGTTATCCGCGGTCTCGTTAAGATCAATGCCTGAATGACCTGGAATCCAAGTGATCGTGATTTTTTTATCTTGGGAAGCTTTAATGAGAGTGTTTCTTGTATTAGTGATTAGGTTATCTTCTTTATTTTTTTTTGTTTTAATAGCTTGAACTGCACTTAAACTATCAGTAATGATTATTATGTGGCTTTCATTGCCAATAAGGTATTTGACAGTATAGAAAACAGCAGCAAGTTCTGCTGTGAACACTGAGCAGATATCTGGAAGTTTTATTTTTCTTGTGGTGGTTTTGGCCTTATTAGTAATACCGAAACCGACTCCATTTTGATTCTTAGAGCCGTCTGTTGCCCAAAACTCAGCTTCGTTATTTTCATTTATGTAACTTAAAAAATATTTCTGTATTGCTTCTTTATTAATTTTGCTATTCTCTACAAATTCTTTCTTGATTAAAACTTCAAAGTTATAGCCTTCCCAAGGTTTGGAGTCATCCCCTTTAATGTAACTGTTTTGTCCAATCAGGTAACTGGTTTTATAATTTTCCACCAAATTAAGAATTTCTTGTTCCATATTATTTGTGCTTCCTTGAAGGTAATTTTCCAACAAGAACTTATTTTTTGGATTTTTTTTATAGTGTTGTTTAAGCATGTAAGTTATAAAAGACCATTTGATCCTGTCCTCATATTTGTCTATTGTGGTCATATATCTGAGAACTTCGTTAGGAGCAAAAGAATTAAATTTAAAAGCTGATCTGATTGCTTTATTTTCGATTGTGTTAATCTTTTTCCTATTTTTTTTTGTGTCCAGTGTCCTGGCAATGCTGCCATAGTTGCTTTGAGGGATGATGACCTGCTTGATGATAGAAAGTAAATTTTTGTGGCTCATGCCTGTTTTTTGGTTTCCCAGGATCTTGATAACGTTTATACTTTTGAAAATTTTCTGAACAATGTAATTGGTGTGGCTGTCCCATTTTAAGTTGTCTTGAATATAAATCCCCAGGATTTTGTGAGTATTAGCCCACTTGATAGGTGTATTATGTAACTTAATTGTGATGTTATGTTTCTCTTTAAAGGGGGACATGTTGAGAGCTGCACATTTGTCGGGCGAGAATTCTAGCTGATTTTTGTCTGCCCACTCGGAAAGGTTTGTCATAGTGTTGACCAGGATTTTTCCAGCTATATCTGCATTTTCATGGCTTATGATACAAGTAATATCATCAGCATATACATACAGGGAGCAGTGCTTATTTTGAATTTGTCCGAGATCCAGTAAAAAACAATTAAAAAGAAAAGGGGATAATATTGCTCCTTGAGGCAGGCCCTGCTGGACAATTCTCTCTGAGGAATCTTCATTTCTCCATTTAATAAGGCATTTTCTATTAGTAAGGAAGTCCTGTACCCATTGAATGATCTTGATGTCAAGGTTTGTATTGTATAATTTATTGATTAAGATGTTATGCTGAATGTTATCATATGCTCCTTTGATGTCGAGCGAAATTAGATAGGTTGTGAGTTTGTTTTTCCTAGCATTCTTTATTTCTTGGACTATTTTAATAATGCAGTCTTCTGTACTTCTTTCCTTTTTAAAACCGTAAATAAAATTGGGTAAAATGTTGTAGTTATTGTCCCACCAGTTGAGGCGTTCTAGTAATATTTTTTCCATGATTTTGCATGAGTTTTGTGTTAGGGCGATGGGTCTATAGTTGTTTACAATTTTATTATCTTTATTTGGTTTTTTTATAGGATATATGATTGTTTTTTTCCAAACGTCGGGTACTTTCCCGCTTCTTAAGCTTGAGTTGAAAAAAGCAATGAGAATTTTTTTTCCTTCATCTGGAAGGTTTTTTATCATTTTATTGTTTATTTTATCAGATCCTGGTGAAGTATTTTTCAGGTTTCTTGTAACATATATGAATTCTTGGTCTGTGATATCTTGAGATATGGAACATCTGTCAGGATTGCTAGAAATATTGAGATTATCTGTTGTCTTTTTTGAAGGTTTATTAAGGAAAAAGTCCGCAAAGATGTTAGCTTGATTGATGGCTTCTGTAATGAGCTCCCCATTGTGTTCAATGACGAGGTTATTTTCGATTCTTCTGCTATTAAGGTTATTTTTAAGGTGTTTAAGTGAGCGATAAATATTCTTGGTTTTTTTTTAGGTCAAAATTAATCTTAGACCAGAATTTGTTTTTGGAAATTTTAACTTGCCTTCTCAACACTGCTAGTTTTTTTTTGTACATTATCCAGTCCTCAATATTTTGGGTGTGAAAGGCTTTGTTACGGGCTTTATTTTTTTCTTTTTTTTTCTTGGCACAGTCCATATCCCACCATTTAATGCTATTTTTATTGTCTTTGTAGTATACTGTTTGAGTTGATTCATTAATATTTTTATTAATAATGTTGTTGAAATCTTCGATATTATTTGGATCTTTAAAATTGTTTTGATCGTATTGTTGAAAACTTTCTGCTATGTTCAATTTAGCCTTATCCCAGTTTGTGTATTTTTTCTTTTTTCCATTTGTTGTATTTTCAGGATTCCGTTTTAACAGAAGTGGATAATGGTCACTACTGCCATTTTCTCTGCTGATATGAAAACCAAAATCAAGGGCTAGATTTGCTGTAGTAAAAATCAAATCAAGAATAGCGTTATTATTATTTTGATTGATACGAGTTCCTGATGTGTTGTTTAATAAAATTAAATGTTTTTCATTGATCCAATCGTAAAATTTATCGGCATTTGGGTGGCTTCTGGAGTCTCCTGTCATAATGTGCCTGGCGTTGAAATCCCCAGTAAAAATTTGATTTGTTTTAAGCAGCGAGTTCAGGATGTGTATGAAGTCGTTATTAATATTTCCAGGTGGGCGATAGCAGTTAATAATTTGAATGGGATTCCTTTTATCAGTAAAAATTTGGACGCTCACAATTTCAATACTAGAGTCATTGACGTTAACTGGGATTTCAATAGACGGGACAGATTTGTCCACGAGAATGCAGACTCCTCCTCCTCTTTGAGGGGAAGATCTTTCTTTTGTATAAGCAACATAGTTGGAAAAAATGGGGAAATCAACATCCTTACTCCAGGTCTCCTGGAGGCATATAACGGTCGGGCTTGACCACGAAATGAGGAATTTAAGAAAGTCACAATTAGAAAAAATGCTGCGGATGTTCCAGGACAGCAAAAAAAAACCCATGGAAAAAAAAAAAAAAAAAACTTAACGTCCTAGTTAAATTTGGATGTCCCCTTCAGGGGAGCTATCCAAAGGATGTAACCTTTGGCTAGAGCAGCCAAGAATGTCGTCCATTTCGCTAGTTATCATGGCCTCGTTGTCAAGAGCATTATAGAAAACATCTTTTTGAATGGTTTCCCGGTATTGATTTATTAAATTTTTTTCACTTTCATTTAAGTTGTCAAAATCATTGGTGCTTTTGATATCCAAGTTGAACTTCAGATTAATAATTTCAATTCTAATTTTTTTTATCTCTTGTTTTAATGCAGATATTTCTTTATCCCTACTTTTTAGTTCAGATTTTAAGTCGTATATGATTTTATCTTTGCTGTCTTCGATTTTCTGAATATTTTTCCCTTCCACAACCTGAGTAAAAGATTTTTTGCTAGAGTCCAGTTGATTGTTTCCTAAGTTTTTTGTCAGGGATGGGCAGTTCGTGCTGAGTGCCGAGTGTTCCCCTTTGCATCTAAAACACTCCGGTTTTTTCCCACAAGCAGTATGTTGCTCGCCGCAGTCAGGGCACCTTGTTTCACCTTTGCAAAACTTCTCCGGGTGACCCACTTTCAGACATTTTTTACATATTCTGGGACGATCTATGAATTTGTTGACTTTGTATCTGATTCTTCCGATATATATATATTCTCTATTGCTTTTTCCTATTTCTTTAATAAGTATAACTGGTATTTCTTCCTTGGTTCCCTTCTTTGTGAAACGGCAGATTTGCGACACATGAATATCATCTTCTTGCAGTTTTTCAGCGATATATGCTAGTTTTAATTCAACATCTACGTCTTTGACTATGTATTTGGTGCAAATATAATCATCTATAACTCTGGTGTGAACTGCTACATCTAGAAAAGATTTGATTTGTATAGCCTTTTCAAAGGTCTTTTGGTTGCTTGTTGTTAATATAAGGTTTCCATTACGGGAAAAAGTGACCAAGTCTCCCTTATGTGTAAATTTTTCCAGCTCTTTATGGAATTTTAATCCTTTATTTGTGGGAATTTGGGTTTCGTTTCCCGAAATGGCAATTTTAACGTTTGGACAGCCATTTTTTATTGCGAGTTTGTATCTGTCTGTGTCCGGAGCATTATTTTGGAAAATGAGGGGGTCATGTTTGCGAACTTTGTCCGCTACTAGACTCTCTTCATTATTGGACTCCTTACTTTTACGTTTATTATTTGTCATTGGTGATAAAACATGCCAAGCAAACAGAGGGGGGGAAAAAATAAAAAGAGAATAGAACAAGAAAATTTTACAATACTTGGTGCAGCATAAAAACGTCCTCCCGGGAAGAAAAGACGAAATGAGTCTAATGACTCAAAATATCAAATTATTAAGACTCTGCTCCTCCAAAAAAAAAAAACGCGGCTCTCACGACGGCAGATTCCACCAAAAAAAACAAATTGTAAATAGAAACCAGAAGAAGAAGATAAACAAGTTTGAGTTGCCAACTCTACTATAATGTTGAAAATAAATAAATTTATGGTCGAAAGTCGAAATCATCGATAAAGTACTTCAGTATAAAATTTAGTTGAACGTAATTGAATTCGTTTGATGAAAAAAGTTACGACTAATGTTTTTTTAGGTCAAAATTTCTGGCGTTTTTTAAATCATAGATATATTTTTTAACAAATGCTTTTGGCGTGTAGAGGAGCCCTTCTTGGGTGCGTTCGACGAACCTCACCGGTTAACCAGTAAGTAACTGGTTACTTACCGCAGCGTTCTATGATCAACCGGTTACCTCAGTGGTTACCATTCTAAGCAGTTGATTGGTTGATTGGAGCACGTGATCATTAGTTGTCACGTGATTAACTAACCGGTCGCTCTCGGTCGTGCTCATCGAACGCAACCTTGGTGTTGTTTTCGTTTTTCTTCTCTTGGGTGGAAGTTACGCAACAGCGTAAATAAATAAAAAAGAAAGGCTTGAATGCGAATGATTGAAACAGCTGTAAAGTTAAGCTTGAAGGACAGTTTGTTTTGCAACAATGTGCTAGTTCTTGTTTTTTAGAGTGGAAAATATGATCAAGACATTGTCTTAGCCTTGCATATTATACGTTTTTCAAATGCAGACGGTATCTCCCTAAAATATCGAAAGCGCGATTATTATAATTTTTTCCTTTGTTGTGTAACAAAGGAAATTCTAAGAGTTGGTGAGTACAGTGTGAAATGAATAGGTAACTGTATTCTTACACTTAAAGAACAGATATTTTCTTGTAAAGAATGGAAAAGTTAGGGAATCAAGCGCTGAAAATTTTTATTACATTAACTATCAGTTTACTTTTTGAACTATTTTTTTATTATTCTGATTATGGTTTAAGTGCCAACAATAATTTCTGTAACAATTCTTTGTTGAGTTTTTTCAATGCAAAAATGCTGTGCGATTTATGTGTTTTATAATGTGTATTATAGATAAGGGGCTGAATTTGCATCATGAGAACTTCACTGCTGTACTTTTCTACTTTTTGTGAATTTTCAAGTAAATGAAATGTACACTAATTTCCTTACGAAGCTAAATTATGAGGACCACAAGGCATCTTCCCTTTTTCTAGAAATTAAGCTCTATATGTATGTATACATCAGTGGCGGCTCGTGCCTTAATTTGACGGGTGGGCCTGCTCTGTAAAGCTTTCACAATAATATTTATACAGATAAAATGAAGAGAGCTATAGTAAGTAATGCTGAGCAACAAAATATAATCCTTGTGCAGTTTCTTTATTTCGAGCTTCTCTTCAAGCGTCAAAGTTTGAAATTGGTGTTTTACTAAATAATTCACTTGATTAATATATTTTTTTTTTCAATTTCAAGGTAAACAACCTAAATTTAAAGACAACCAACCCATGCAACTAGTAATAAACAACACACAACATTAATCAAACTACTATTACACTCTTTATACCAACAACAATCAAGTTGATCGCGCAGTAGTATTAATTTCGATTTAGCCATGCTTCCTTAAATCAAATTAAGAAATCGGCAACAATATTTTATCTAGAAACAGTTTCATTAATTGACAATTTATTCTTCTTGATTATAAAAATCCTTGATTTTTTATTGTGTGAAACCACATTACAATACCTAGGGGCCACATCACATTCATAGTTCAATTCTTCTTTTTTTTTTGCATTTAAATAAAATGTGTAATTTTTTGAAATCTTTGCATGCGCTTACTGATTAATCAATAAATTTTTTTAATGCCATTAAAAAATTCAAAACACTTAAGAATATTTCAATTTTATAAAAAAATTATAAGGCCTTTTTTTTGTTTTTGCACATATTTCAGAAATCGTTTTTGCTAAATGATCATAATAATCATTTCTTAAAAGCTGTGCATTTGCTTGCTTATCCTATTAAAAATGTTCTGTCGTTAATTATGTAAAAAATCATAAAAGTTCCATAGTAAATTTTGTTTACAAGGATATAAAAAACTCTCAACATTTTAGTAATTTATAAAGTGCTTATCCAATGCACAATTTTGTTAAATAGTATATTGTACTGACAGCAAAACGTATTACTTTGAAGCTGTATCTTCACTATAAAAAAAACCTTAACTATTTCAATAACATGGAAACGCACAAAAAAAAAAAAAAATTCAACTGTGAGAGCTTGAATTTAAATTATGCTTTTCGCAATCGCAAATTGCGATAAGATCCTAATGCTCGTTCGGTTTCTTGTTTCTACTAATGGCTTTTATCGCAACCGTAATTTGAGTTCAAGACGTCAAAATTCAAATGAATGTCAGGGGCTGGATGTTGTATGCTGGTTACTTCTTTCATGTAAAAAGGATTGTGTGATTTCGAGAAGGGTCGTTTATAAATAATTTGATTCCGAAGCACATGATGGGACACCTACCCTATAAGCATAGAAAAATAAAATCAAACGACGGATGTAATCCAACGGTCAAGTGAAAACAATAAGCAATTTGTGATTGCTCAAAAAGAAGTTCATCGAGGAAACGCACACCTAGCGTGAGTGACTTAAAGCCAATATTTTTTAAAAATAATTAAGCTAGTGCGTTGAAATTCCCATGATTTGTGAAACAATATGAAGTTTTCAAATAAACAAAACTCATTAGTTTAGTAATTTTTGAGGTAATGTAGCCGCTATGTCTTTTAAGGACTGAAAACGATGTACCGGGTCTAACAGAAATAATTCAAGTTTGTTCCGCGATAGAATACTTTAACATAGAAAATAAATTAATAGAGGCTATTTTACGATTAGTACTTATTAACTTTAGCCAATTATCAGAACAAATCAGAAAATTGAATAGATCTCACCGAATTGAAGGATTTTTGTAAAAGTTTCGACAAATTCAGAGCTTTTAATTAGTACCACACTTAAAACCGATCTGTGCTACTCGAAAATAAACTGTCCATTCAGAAATTCCGCTCATATTAGTTCCAAGCAGAAAAATAAATTAATAAAAATCTGCATTAGATGCGATAAATCCATAAAATTGTAAATCCCTTTCTGGATTCAAGACAAAAGAAGGACGGAGGAAAAGAAACCCTTTTTTCATTCACGTGGGCTCTCTTTTTCCTGCCCTCCGAGCTGTTTTTTCGTACAAGTGACGTGCTTAAAATCCTTCCCCCCACCTTCTGCTGCCCTTCCATGGGCTAGAGAATTCTTGCCCACGGAGGATTAATTGGGGTGGTGCGTCTTGCGGTTTTGGTTTGTCTGGTAGAGTCGTCGTGATTGGTTAGGAGCGGAGGTGTGGCTGGGGCAAACCAATCGAAGCCCCAAGAATCATTCTCAAAGCTTGCAAGCGCGAACGCTAACAGATGGAAAACTTCTAATATTTTATTAGCGATATGAAAAATGTTTTAGAGATTTAAAATCTGTTTCACGCCCCCAATTCTTTGTTTTCTGTTGTTTTTTTAACTGAGATACAAAACGTTATTTATGAATAATTTATTTTTCGGTGCACAATTTTTCTGGGGGGCCAAGCCCACCCGGCCCATAGTGACGAGCCGCCCCTGGTATACATGGTACAGAATTTCAGGGGAAACTCATTAACATACTGAAAAGGAAGAAAAAAGCAATGTGTTTGATGGATTTTTATTCTAATATAAATTGTGTATATCCATTTAACTCACTGATATAAAAAAAAAGCTGTGCTATTAAGTACTAATTAATCAATTGAATAAATAGTAACTGAATAGCTCGAAGCATAGCAAAAAATAAATAAGTATGGCAGCTCTATAGTTTTCGGTGTAAAAACTCACAAAAGGTTGAAAAGAAGTACAGGGACTTACCTTTCATAATCTCTTATGCAAATGAGTCTACCTCATCCATAGATTGTCAAAACCTAGTTTTAGAAAAAAGAAGATAGTTTAATTTTCTCGAAAGGAACACTTGGATTTCTCCTATTTGCTATACATACCTATTTTTTGTTTTAAAATTTGATAAAAGCATAAAATTGTGCTTCAAAATTGTTAACAACAACTTTTGCATGGTCTTACAAAAGGCAAACAAAAGCAATTTTTGAAAGTGAATTACCAAATGCTATAATTCACATCGCAATTATAGCAATACAATTCTCTCATAAGTTCTCAGATCCAAAGGGAAATACCAGGACCGTCTGGAAAGGAAGTGATCTCAGCAGGTGTCAGTTCCATATGCAAAGGGGAGTGGGGGGGTCAGGACCCCTCCTATAGCCCTTTTAGTTTTTTTGATTGACTATAATCCTGTATATGTAGTATGTAAAAAATAATTCCAAGCAAAGGTACCAGTATGCACCACTGCCAGGTGCCAAGATGTGAGAGGGTGCTATAAACTATTTGCTGCTTTATACTATTTCTTTCTTCTTCTTTTTTTTTTTTAGTATTATTTGTTTTTAGAATTAGTTTTTAAAAGCTAACACATTAGATTTAATTCCTATCTTTTTTAAAACACATGATTAATTCAGTACTTTTCCATTAGACGTCCACCATTTTGTATGTAGAGGAGAGGGTACCAGAAAATATTTACTGGGCTACTGACATCACTTGGGATGGCCCTGGAGAGTACTTACTGTATGCAAAAGATTTGTACAAAACCCATACTATGCACCGAAGGAATCCAGTTCCCAACATTATTCAAAAATTATGTTGCTAACATGCTCAGGACATGTAAAAATCCCAATTGGGCATGAATCTCTTACCCTGACATGCCCGGCTGGGCTTGTGGTGGGCGTGTAATTTTATAATAAAATATTTCTGCCTAAAATTTTATTTCATATTTTATTAAAAAATTATCACATCCTTACCAGAGCTCAAAATTTATTTCATTGGTACTACTAAAATCATATTTGGACAAACGTAAAGTCATTGGGAATTGTTGGCCAAATCAGTGAGCAATCTGCCTTAAGTCAAGTACAAAACACTGGGCATGTAAAAATTTCATTCCGGCATGCATTTTTTATACAAACATGCCTGGTAGGGCATGGAAAGTTTTTGAGTTTTTTCTCTCCTTGTTTCCAAAACATGAATAGTTCAGGGCTCCCAAATGGTTCGCTTTTCCCGCCAAAGTCAATTTTTTATGGTAAAGTCCACTTTAGACCGCTTTTTAACATTTTGGTCTGATTAGTTCGCTTTTATATTGTTTTTACTTAAGTATCAGATTTTAAAAGTTTTTCATTTCGTTAAAAGCTACTGTACACCCAAACGCGCCGCATGTTAAACAAGGTTCATACGCCCATGGAAACCCTTGAAAAGCTCTTGGGGGGAAAAAAAGGTCATTTTCTAATGCTTGAAAACCTTGAAAAAGTTTCTTTATTGCTCGAATTCTTTCAAAAATCATTGGATTGTGTTTGTGATTCTTTTAAAAATATTTCATTAGTGCAATTTTCTGAACATATATATTCAATATGATTTATCGCGAAAAATTGCTTTCATGTTTGAGGTCTCAATCCTTTTGCATCTTGTTAATATTTTAATGCTTTTTACAATCCGAAGTGATTTTGACATGTGCTACCTTAGCTTAGCTTATTTTTCGTTCAATTTCAATAATTAATGGAGGAATTGTTTTGGAAATCAAGGCAACATTGAGCTTATTCGGACTTCGTGGGAAATTGCTTCTCCATTTAAAATTTCAATCCTTTTGCATCTTGTAAACATTTTAATGTTTTGGACAATTGGAAGTTATTTTGACATATGCTACTTTAGAGTAGCATGTTTTATGTTTAATTTAGTAGAAAATAAATAAATTTATTTTATGGGAAACATGCCAACATTGAACTTCGTTCGTGAAAATTTGCGTCTGTGAGCTTTCAATTGCTTTGCATCTCATAAATATTTTTATATTTATGGTAATTAGAAGTTATTTTGACATGCTACGTTAGATTAACTCGATTTAATTTTTATTTAAATAACTGAAAAATTAATAATTTTTGTGTTCTTTAATTCAAGTTTATTTAGTTTTGCAAACCTAATTTTGATTATTATTAGCTTATTTTCGATTATTACTGTTTTTTTTTGGGGGGGGGGATATTACATCTAAACAATTGAGCACATAACATTTTAAAGTAACGTTTGTATTTAAAACGAAGTTGAATTATATATATATTTATAAGGTTGAATTTGTGTACTACATCATTTCATTGTTATGATGTCTGCTAAAGGGGGGAATTCCCCCCCCCCTAAAAGTTCAAAACACTCATAGCCCTACAATCATGGAGTATTATTTTTTTAAATGTAAGCTTTATGATTCTTGAAAATATACTTTGAATATGAAAATTGAAAAACTAAGCCTCATGTGATCTGCTTCTCTTTGTGATTGAGCATTTCAGACATTTTTAGGAAAACTTTCAATACAGTAAATCTGTTTAGTGTGCGATAGATTCATATCAGTTGAGAAGGGATATAACACTATTAAGGAGCATTACAAGACAGAAAAACACAAAAATAATTTTTAACTAAAGAAAGATGAAGCACAGCTTCATCTATCCTTCAGTGAGACTACCTGCAACCCTGGTTCAATTTAAAATGTATCATTAGGCCTGTTTTATTTAGTTCCAAGGAGGCTGCCTTAAGTGCTGAACTAAGTGCCTCCCCCCCCCCATCCCATCCAAATGTTTGTGTAAATAATATTATTATGGATAAAAAGATCAGTTATGCAGAAGGTGATAAAGGAATTGTATCATTAAAAATCAGTATTATGGTTAATTAACGAATTATCTTCACAGATTTAGCCCAGCAGGTAGTTAATTTGCCCTTTGGTGCTTCCTTGGGTTTAAATGAATGGTCCTCCCAAGGTCCTTTTTCTAATCCTAACTGTTCCCCTGTAGTCCTCTTTTTGATTGAAAATGGTCCTCTTTTACCCTTTTTTGAAGCTAAAATGTGTTGGGAGCCCCGATAATTGTATTTTTAAAATTTTTCGCCAAATTAAAATTTTTAAGCTAAATTTTAACAATACATTTGATATTTGGTTAGCATTTAAAACATTGAATCCTGTATAATCCCAACAAATTATATTTTGGACCTTTTTAAAAATTTAAATCTAATTGTTCTCTGCCTTACTAACATATGTACTTTACTAGCATCATACAATATTTTTCTTGTTGCTTATTTATTCGTGATTTTGAAAGTTTTCAATCTTATTTTGATGCAATTATCCTTGCACATGAAATTTTTACGTTTGAATCCTCCTTCCTTTTACAGCTACTACTATATCTGTAATAATGCAGCATTCACCTTGGCCTCTAAGAAGAGGAACATCCCCTGTGGATTGGTGTGAAGGAAACTACTTAATATCACCTGTTATTGCTGAATTTGTCAACACTGTAAGTTTTTAGAGCATTGAAAGAAAACTTGTTACATGGAAAATCTCTTACTGAAAATTGTAAATACCTCATTTGTGGGAAGCTGCAAACCATGTGCAGAAAAGACAATTCTGCAGAGATTGTTGATGTATCTGCAAAACAAAGGAAATGTTGAAGTCGGAACATTTCCTTGGAGTTGATTATAATCGAACCAAGTTAATATTGCTTAGCTGACATTGGATTCAGCATCTTTTTTTTTTTTTTTAATTTGTTTTTTGGCAACAAGGCCAAGTTGTTGGCCAATTTATGAAGTCACCTGACGTTTGCATTCTGTTTTTTGTTAAAATCAAAACTGTTGATCATCATTTTAAATAAGACACCCTCAAATCTGAAATTCTTTTTTGATATGCCTTAAAAATGCTACAGTATAGCATGGCTGTTGGGTGAGTTTGGCAGTAAACAATACTAGAGTTGCAGGATTATTTTACACTTAAAAGATACCATTTGATGCTGTTTTTGTTTATTTGGCAAAAGAGTTTAAATTGCAGGAAAAACCGCTTCACACGGTAAAGAGTTTTTAAGCAACTGTAAATCTAGTTTAATGTTTTGCCAAATAGTTTTAAATTCCGAAGAAACTTTAACAGATTTTTTTGAAACGGTTTTTACTCATTTTAGTTCAAGAAAAATGATCATTTCACATCGGGGTTGGGGAGGGGGGGGGAGATTTTCTTTATTCAACGGACTTCCTTTAAATTCTTAGCATGGGCATCGCTGAGAGGGGAACTGCTAGTTATTTATTGAAATAGTGATGTGGTACTAATGGATCTTCATAGTTTTTTCTCTTCGCTACCCATTGAGGAAAACTTTCCTTGATCTTTATTACTAATAATAAAGCTGAAAGTCTCTGTTTGGATATATCTCTGTCCAGATCTCTCTCTCTGTCTGTCAGGATCTCTGTGACGGGCATAGCGCCTAGTCAGTTCTGCTGATTTTCATGAAATTTGGCACAGAATTAGTTTGTAGCATGTGAGTGTGCACCTCGAAGCCATTTTTCGAAAATTCGATTTTGTTCTTTTTCTAATCCAATTTTAAGAACATTTTCCCGAACAAAATTATCATAAGATGGACGAGTAAATTACAAAGTCATTATAATATGGAACCATAACAAAAACAAGCCAATTGGCGAGAAAATCATCATACATTATTTGTAAATATACTGGCGAACCAAAAGACCTTTTAATTTTCTACTATGGGCAAAGCCGTGTGGGTACCACTAGTATTTGTACATAATAACAGGCCTGCCACTGGCAACTAAAAAAGTGACTATTTCGAATATTTGAAGAACTGCAGACTATGACAACAATTTTAGCCTAAATTAAGATAAAAACGACTATTTTGTTAAAATCTGCTACTATTTCAGCCTAAAAGCAACTAAAATGTAAAAATAAAATGGATGTAAAAGATGGAAATGTAAAAGTAATTAATTAAATAATAGTTAAACAAAAAAAAATTTTTTTTTAAAGTATTATAAAATAATTGATTAAAAAATGAACTTTAATGTAAAAAAAGCTGTGGTGCTGTCTATTCACATTTTTGTAAGGAAAACAAATAGAAGAAATATGAAGCCCCCCCCCCCCCCCAACGCATTTTCTTACAAAGTTAATTGTTTGGTGAATTGTTTTATCATGCTTAACATTTGTTAAAACTTAACATTACTAATTAAAATTTCACATTAAACATATCATAACATTAATTAAAATAATTGGATTCATTGCCGATCCTTGAATTATTGAGATTTAGCACATTAGATCGCTGATATCTTTCCAAATTTTTAAGATATTAAACTGGAATTTAATAAAGAGTTTAGGGATTTACTTGGGTTTTAAATTGTGAAGGTTATAAGTTGCTATCTTTCCTGTATGCCCAGTGAAAATTTTATTACTTTAAACATATTTTCATATTTCATCAATTTTCCAAATTTTGATTTTAAATTTTAGAATGGTTCTCTTGTATGCTGTTAAGTTTTCTGATAGTTTGGTAAGTCAGGTTGTAAATCTGCGTGTTATGAACCAAAAGCATGCAAACAAAACAGATATTTTTGAAAGAATGTTTATATCTTAGTGCAGGGGTTCCAAACTTTTTTGACTCACATCACCCTGTGACGAATTAGAATTTTATTGCGGCACCATTCTATTATGTAAGGTAAATGCGCTAAATAAGGCCATATTAATGTTCACAACTAAATATCATGCTCATTTATGACTGAATTGACAGCAGCTTTTGCATATTCATCAGATTGCCTTATTGGGCCCCAATGTGCAATCTACTTTTCTAGGTTATCAAATCATAGGAAAAAATAACGATACACTAAGAGACATTTTGAATTTGTCAACTACATAAAATGTTAGTAAACTACAGTAAACCACGTAGAAACAAAACCTACTATCAAATAAGATGAGATAGTTTTGACATCTCTCTTGTGTAATAACTTTTGCTACATTGTTGCCTGATAATAAAATAAAACTGCTAGTTGAAAAGGCCTAACCATCCAGGCTTTGTGATGACAATGAAGACACGATATGGCGAGATTTTATTGTGCTACATCAAAAAAATAGGGGGATGGCTATATTTGTCTATATGGTCACACCCACCTAACATATACGTATATGGATACCATGGACACTCCCTGGCATCCCTTGCCTCTTCCTATGGCACCCAGTTTGAGAACCCCTGACTTCTTTATCTTTACTAATAATAAAGCTGAAAGTCTCTCTGTCTGAAGGATGTCTGTAGGATGTCTGGATGTCTGAATCTCTGTGACGTGTATAGCGCCTAGACCGTTCGGCGGATTTTCATGAAATTTGGCACAAAGTTAGTTTATAGCATGGGGGTGTGCACCTCGAAGCGATTTTTCGAAAATTCGATGTGGTTCTTTTTCTATTCCAATTTTAAGAACAAAAATATCATAAGATGGACGAATAAATTACGAAATCATCATAACGTGGTACCATAACATGAGCACAAGCCAATTGCCGAGATACAAAATTATCATAACGTTGAACCGTAACATGGATACAAGCCAATTGGCGAGAAAATTCACCATACAATTTTTGTAAATATACATGCAAACCAAAAGACCTTTTAATTTTTTCTATTACGGGCAAAGCCATGCGGGTACCACTAGAAGTGAATATAAGAGATACTTTCATGTATAAAATTATTGTTCACAGTAAGTAAATTAAATTCCGAAAATAACAGCTTATACGCAGCTGTTTATGAGGAAGGATGATCAATAAACAGTTTTGGTTTCATCAATTTATTGTTGGTCCCCTAAATGCATGGGGAATTTACTTTTTATTGAAAAACGACAACTGAAGCATACTTTTTATGTGACAAAAGTTACAGAACAATTGGTCACTTACCTCTCGAGAAATCCTTAAAAATGTGAATTTTAGAGAGTGTCCCAATACATTTGGTGATATACTGTATCTCTTATATATGCTCAGCTTTCACACTCTTGTCATTGAAATAAGATTGATACAAAACCATGTCGGGAACATTATTTGTGTATGACCGGAGAGAACTCCTCTTGTCCAGGTGATCCCACTTATATCCCACCCAGCTGAGGTATGTCTATTCATCCAAGTATATGATGCATAATTTGATTATTAATACTATTTTTTTTTTAAAAATGGAAGACTATTTTAGTTACTATTTTCCTTATTTAGCGACTATCTTGCAGACTATTGTTCATTTGAGATGCTACTAACACGACTATTTTTAGGACCATAACTCAGTGGCAGCCCTGTAATAAAGATTAAAAAAATATTTTTTAAGCTCTGTAAAAGCCGCAAGTCCATACCATGATAATTATTTTAATGCTTTTTTACAGCACTGCCAAATTGATTTAAGCATCTAAAGAAGGCATCTTGGCATAACAAGGTGGACAGCATAATACATAAATTGTGCAAAAAAGAAACCATTTATTAATTAATCCTAAAAGTTTTAATTAATTACCTTGCAATTTGCTTTATATTTAATAAAGTTATGAGTTGATTTTATTTATCTTCATTTCTCAATTATTATTGATATTATATTGCAGGTTAGCAATGTTCTATTTTTCATCTACCCACCACTGCTGACTGGTCTATTTAGAGAATATGCTGTATGCGTAAACCGTGGAGTTTATTTAATTTGGGGCTTATTGTTAACAGTTGGTCTGACTTCAGCTTACTTTCATGCAACTCTCAGTCTTGTTGGACAATTGTTAGATGAAGTGGCTATTTTATGGCTTTTGATGGCTGCTTTTGCAATGTGGTTACCAAGACGTTATTTTGCATTTGGGGTGCATGACAGGTAAATATAAATAATTTAGTGTATCTAAAGCAAGTGTTGAACAGCTTTATTTTTAAAGTTATGTATTTTTTATGTAGAAAAAAAATCAGACAGGAAAAATAACATTCAAGTTTTTTTAGAATGACTTATTTCATCACAGCAAGAAATTTAGTTTGCAAAAACCGTTTTGCTATTTTGTGGCTTGTGATAAATTAATAACTAAAACATTTTTTATTTATTTATTGTTTTGTTGCCTGAAATATTCAAGCTTAATTTATATAGAGTATTAGTTATTTCAGAAGCAGTTAAGTCAGATTTTTTTTTTCTGTTTTACGAATTGGGTTTTTCATTATGTACGCTTAAATGGCAGATAGGAGGTTGATGATCTGTTAAAAAAATATGTACAGTCAACTCTCAATACTCAAAGTCCCAAGGGCTGGGGGGGTCCCAGAAAATATGTCCAAATCTTCGTAATCATGTAAGATAACTTTGGCTTAAAAAAGTATTTAAAATTTTTTACCCAGCTAAGAAATAGTTTGCTGACTTTCTCAAAAATCTGTGACTTACAGCACAGTGCTGCTACTGGGTACATTATACCCAGTGTTTATGTACAGGCTCATTTATCAGTTGGGTGATTCTAAAAAGACCTAACATTTTCCTATCACAGGTTCTATTAAAATAAAAAATGCTTTAAGAAAATCCTAAGAACAATTATATTTACTTTTTATTAGGATCTTGTAAAGATCCTAATAAAATTTATTCTCAAAATAGGGGGTGAAATTTTCACAGGATATAAGGGCGCCAAGCTTTGCCAAGAGAGTGGAGTTTCATCAAGGGTTATCAAAAATTTAACTACAGTAGAAAAAAAATGTAACTTGAATCAAAAAGTGTTGCTTGATAAAACAAAACCTATGTATTAACATTTAAAGTTTTTCTGGAAAACAAGAATTGACAACTCTGTATCTGCTATGGATTGGCCGAGGAGGTTTTACCTTTCTAATAATGTCTTCTATTAAATATTAATGTCATTCTTTCTTGGCAAGCACCAAGATGTTTACATTTTTATTACTAATTGGCAAAATTAATATATGGTCACAATCATTAAAGTCATTATCATTATCAGTTACTGAATAAAATTTAACATAGGACATAATGGTAAACCAACACGTCAATAGCAATTTTAACGTTAATTTTAACGTCCTATATTTGCTAATTCTAATCTGCTAATTTTGAAAAATACTTACATAGTTTTAGAAAATTGCTCTATTTTTTTACAAAAGAAGTTTAAAATATCATTTATAATCTATATAAATAAAACAAAGAATATATACATGTGTTTCCTATACAAATTTACAATTTACTTCAGATCTTGACCCAATTTAGTAAGGAAGTAATTGAGCACCTTAGAAGGAAGGTAGGGGGGGGGGGGGGTTCGAACGCCGAAGAAGAACCAAACCATTTGAATGTTAAGGCCCAAAAATGGCATTAAATGGCTCTTTCTACCTGAAATAGTTATCTGATCTGTTCAAATTTAGCACCATTTGAAAGCTCGCAAAAAATAACCCTAAAATTGATTTAATTCCTTCGAATTTCAAGGGGGAAAAAAAAGGCTGTAAAATCACTGGGAAAAAATTTAAAAGGCTATCATTTGTGTGATCTCATTTTAGATTAGTGTGAAAAGAATTCAGATTGTTGCCACCTTTTTTCTCGACTGTGACTAAATAAAATTTTGTTAAAAATATTCCCTTTTGATTATTATTTGGCGATTTATCTTCTTTCTTTCTTTTTTCTTTTTTGTACTGCCAGTAGAAGATGATCAAGAAGATTGCGTTTAATTTATTTGGGAATTTTTGATTTGCTGTTTTCTTTCTTATAGAAAGATTATTTTGACGGCAAATTTTACAGTATTTTTTTTTTCTAGTTGAAGCCTGATTTTTGAACATGCGTCACTTGACATACCTTTTATTTTCGAGATAGACTGTGCAAAGCCAGGCTACACAGATAGTTAAAATAAAAAAAATGGATAACTGACGCATTTCATTTTGAACAGTTTGTCTGAACAAAAACAAATAAATTAATATAATTCTAGTGCTACTTTTTCTTATTTATCCTTTGCCAAATTTAGCTTGTATTTGATCCTATATTTTCTAGCAAATTGAAAATGAATCCTTCTATTCTACTCGATCTATTACTAGTGCTTTAAAAATAAATCCAGTACAGTGGCGCCGACTCCATGGGGCCTGAGGGGGCCCGAGCCTCAAAAATATTTTTGAGGGGGCAGAGCCCCCCCAATAAATCAAGAAAATTATTAGTCATTTTATGCTTTCTAAACTCATAAATTTATCTTTTATTTTCCTTGTTTGAAGATAGTTTACCTTGTAAAATACATTCAGTAATGAGTTAAAACAAATAATTATTATGGTAGTAAGCAGGTTAACTGAAAACGAGTGGTGTGAATAATGATGGTGTTACGGTGCTGCAAGCACACTAAGAATTTGTTCCAGTGCGCGAACTTACGGGTCAAGTCTTGCTAGTGGGCAGCGCTGCGGCGTGCTCATTTATGCTGATGTGGAAAAAATATATGAGACTTTGATTTTGTATATTAAATGGGAGGCGTGATAGTTCTGAATGCTTTTAGGAATTGTGTTTAAAAGGAAAACCGTCACAAAATGATGATCCTTTCGCTTCTTCGGAATCGACGTACACCAAAGAAGTATGAAAATAACAAAGCCAACTCACTACACACTTTCAAAATCCTGAAGTACTACAAGGCAACACATTGAGGTTTGTGAAATGGTACAATCTTGCATTATTGGGCGGTTTACATCAACTGGACTCACATAGGTCATTGCAGTTGAACAAGAGTGCTTGCTTTTATTAAACAAAAGTGAAACAAATTTTGAAAAATCAAGTGAGTTTTTCAAAAATGACCTAGACATTGAGAAACTGCGTTTACACTTGAATATGTCAGCCGATATGACTTATGAAAAAACAACTGGTCTTAAAAACATGCGTTAATTAAATTTCCTTTTTACAAAAATACTGTTCGTGTTTGTATTTATTGTTTCCTTTTTTCAAAGCCAAAAAATATGTGTCAGGCTTGTTGAGTTTTTGGGGTTCTAATGTTGATTAAATGACTTTAAAATGCTTTAAAAAAAACTTTGAAGCTCACTATTTTTGATCTCAAATTTGGAAAATTTCCCGAGGCAAGACCCCCCCCCCCCTCGCCCGTTACAATATTTTTTTTAAAAGTCGACATCTCTAGGAGTGCCCTTCCATGCAAATCAAGTGCCCTACCTTTTTCAATGCCTCGCTACGGCACTGCACGGCTCCCCGTAGAAAAGAACAAAAAACTGTCTCTTTCTAAGACAAGTGACGTGATCTAGTTGAACTAGAAAATTTGTATACCATTTTTTAGATTGTTTTACGGTAAAAACGCCATGTCACATTTGTCTGTTTAAATTAAACACCAGAAAGTATGTAAATTGGCATTTTCAAGGTACAAAAATCTGACTTTTATTTAGGGGGGGGCGCAACCTCCGTGGGATTGCATAACCACCTAAACCCCCGGTGATGTCTAGCCCCCTCAATAATTTTTGCAAGTCGGCGCCTCTGATCCAGTAGGATGATTTTTTTCCCCTTCATGCCAGGAAAGTGACATATTTTCTCACTTTCCTAGTAGAAATAGTTTTTTTCTCCCCCCCCCCCCTTTTTGTGACAGGAGTGTGACATTTTTCTTACACAAGGTGTTACCCAGGCCCGGAATTACATTTAAGATAAAGAATAATTTTTCTATTCTAAACTCTTGAGTCAATTACACACTACAGGTAGAATCAGTATTATTATTATTTTATGTTTAAAAAAGAAATGTGAGAAGAGAAGAGAGACAGCAAAAATGTTACATATATATATGCATAAAGTGAACACATTTACGTGTGTGCGTTTTATGATATTTGTAAATAGTAATAAACACTTTATTTAGATTATACCATTGCACAGAGGCATAGCTAGACCCGACTTTTGGGGGGGGGGGAGTTTCTTTTATATATATATGTATATATATATATATATATATGTGTGTGTGTGTGTGTGTGTGTGTGTGTGTGTGTATGTATGTAAATTTTTTTAGTATTAAAAAAAAATAAGAGGGAGGTGAATCTTACATACTTTGGAATGGGGTACCCCAATTCCGACACTTGTGTCAAACAAAACAAAAGCAAAGAATTTTTTATTTTTTTACTGTTGGTGGAAAATTTCAACTTGTTTTTCATTTTCCTCCATTTAATTTAAAGTGAAATTTTCTAGCATTGTCTGGTCAAAACCAGTCTATCCAAATCAGGGGAAATCAAATATCTGATGAGCGTGTTCCGTTCATTTCAGTGTGACTGCTTAATTTAGAGACTAACACACATCTACAAAAGCTGGCATTCCTGAAAGATAATAGATACTTCCATTTCCGCCTGTAAACTGGATGTTTGACTTTCAATCTCATCGGTGGTCAGACTATAAAGACTATTTTTACTAACTTGGTTTGCACTAAAAGTATGAAATAAAGTAAAAAAAGACTTCTTCAATTATAACCCGCAAAAAATGAAATTGCTTTTCATATCATTATATTTATATGTTGCTTTTTATGCATTTACATTTATGCTAATTCTAAAGCAGTTAATAAAATTTGAATAAAAAAAGTTAGGGAAGAAATATAGGCGGTAGAAAGTTATTTGCTCAAATGCATATCATCTGTTCTCCTCTCAAGTCTTTATTTTTAATTTTATTAGCTGCTTTAGAATTTACATAAAGATCTATTTGAGAGAGCAACAGCAATTTTCGGGTATTATAAACAGAAGTTTTTTTTATTTTCTACTTTTTAATCCGAACCAAGCTAATAGAAATAATCTAAATTCATCTCGTTTTTAAACATTTTATTCATGTAATGCTATGCAGTTTTCTTTTGAATTAAAATAAAATTACCTTCAGAAGGGTCCGATGGGACTTGCTGCTTTGCAGACTGTACTTCGTTTTCTTCAGACAACGTTAACTTTCTCTTTTTGGAGCAATCCTTTTCATCATTTTCATTTTTTTCTTTGGGTTGAAAAAAGCTTGTTATCTGTCTTGCTCGCATCATTACGCAACAACTTTCACTTAGAATGTACTATTTTAAACAGACTGTACATTTCCAAAAGAATACGCAGTAAATACTGGTTGAAAAATCAATGTGATTGCAATGGATACTCTGGTTAGCAAAGGGGCAATTCCACCGTTACGGACGTAACAATCACAGACTTTAAACATGCGTAATTTCAATTTGGTTTCATAAAAAGCTACAATTTTTTTTCCTGTTGTATAGTTTGGTGTTATTAATGCTATCAAAAATTTGGGTGCAGATTGCTTTATTACAAAAAGGAACAAAAATTAAAAACTTCCTGTTACGGACGTAACTCAGAAAACAGCAAAATGTATACATTGTCATACAGTTGCCAATATTCCTGTGAATTATTCATAGATATCTAAAATTTTCTTTGAAATACTTGTTCTAGAGATTTCAAGCTTTCTAAAACCATAAAGTTTTCATGGACATTGTTTGTAAAATTTATGATAGAAATTTATATATTTGTTACGGACGTAACAAAAAAGTGTTACGGACGTAACATGTCTGATATGTTAATTGCACAAAGCAAATAAAAGCTTATGTATACTAATAATTTTTGTTCAGAGAGTGCTATGGTCTATAGTAACACATTATTTTGACCCTTTAAGTTACACTTTAATAGTTTTTAAAGATTTGGGGAGGTAGGGAGCAGCCCCCATGTATATACCGCCATGTAAATAAATATAAAATATAAATTGGTGCATCATAAAAAGTAAAATTATCCAAGGAGAAATTAAGCAAAACAAAAGTGGAATTATTCAGTTACAAATAAATTTTTCAAATTTTTAACATGAACATGGGGGGGGGGGGGCTTCTACAAGGAAGTACTTTTAGTTTGAGAATTTTCAATGATTTTCTCTACCTCTCAACAAACATATTAACTGCAAAATTTCTTTTAAGGTTTAACAGTTACCTTTGATTTCGATCACTTTTTAATAGAATTGGCACGTTTTTGCCGAAGGTGGAAAAAAAAACGGTCGAAACTGACATTGAAAAAATGCATTTTGGTCATGGCCAACATTTGCCTAGGTAATCTAAATCTTGCTTCAAAACTAAATGTGCTTTATCTGAGGATCAGATGTAGCTAGTTTAATATTTAGTACTTTTAACTCGAATCTAATTATGCTTTTTAATTTAAGTTTTAAAACTATAAAATATTCAACGCATCAATGAAACAGTCATCTAAATATTATTTTTTTGTGGAGAGTAAATAACAATAAAAAGTAACTCTCAGTTACTTTGGTTTAAACTATTAAACAGGACAAATTCTTATCTCTAAGTTAGTTTTTAAACAAGAAGTAATATCAATTTGGGTCTGATTTCAGAATGATAGAAGTTTGAAGAAAAAACTATAATTAATATCTGTAATACAAATTTTTTTGAAAAAAAAAAAAAAACTTTATTAATGAAAATTACACACAAAATGCTTTGGATTTCATCAGGTTAAATGATCAAGTAATTTTCACAAAAACCTACTTGGAGAACACTTTTTTTTTGTGTCATAGTGCATTGATGAAGGAAAGTTTGAGAAATTAGGGAACCCTCTAGAATATTTTTATGCACGTTATTAAGCATTAATTGCTAATCTAGAATTATTAACACCAATTGAATTTATTGCATGATTTGGCGAACAAAAAATTTTACCTTGAGAGGAATACCTCAGAGCAACAGTAGGATATCTTAGTGTTATTCCTAGGATTAGATGTCTTAATGTTGCTCTGAGGCGACGATGTGTATTTCAATAATTTTAAAAATGAAATTAAATATCCACTAAGATTTATAAAATTTTGAAAATCACAGTATCAGAAGTTTTGTTATATCATATTACATGTCATACCCTATATTTTCATTGCCCATCCTGTACTTTTTTTCTTTTTAATTGGAAATATACATGTGTTACAGACGTAACATACTGCTTTTTGTTACGTCCGTAACAAAAAATGTTACGTCTGTAACGCCATTTTTTTAAAAACTAAAGAAATTCTAATGTTTTAAACTATGGTAAACAATTACTCTGATGAATTGCTAAAAGGACAAAAAAGGATTTCTTTAAATTTTGATTTTTTAGGAAGTAACGACAACTTTTGCTAAATTTTTGTTACGGACGTAACATTGAACTTTATTTTTTAAAAATTTAAATTGCCTAATTTTATTTTGTAAAAAAATTAAAATAAGTGCATGTTATTATAGTATTATGTTAATAGTTTAAGCTGTACTGCAATTAATTTTGTTTATTTTTATTTTGCTATTAAAAATAAGAGTTTGAAAATGGGGTATTTTTTTCTGATTGTTTTGAAGACCCGACTACCATACTTCCAACTAGGAAAAAAAATTATTATTTAATTTTTATTAAAAAAGCAATGCAATATTCTGAAAATACACATTTCAAGCTTTACAATGATGTATAATATAGCAAAATAACTGCAATATGAAATTTTGACCTACTGGTTTCACTTTTCATGGAATTGCCCAAAGGTCGTTTTGACTATGATCTATGACACACACGAGGCCAGACCAACAAAAACCTCTATCGCCTCGAATTCCGGTTATGCTATCATTTTCGGATTCGAAGGCCAATGATCTTTAAAGCAGCAAACAAAAACATTTTCTTCAACTCAGAAACAGAGGAATTGTCTTCAAGAGCTGAGGAGGCAGTGGAAAAAAGGGAGAAATGTGTTCCATGAATAGGCTTTCCAGGAAGATTAACCAAACGACAGTCGTTTCGCGCACTTTCTTGGGTACTAAGAGTAAAGGGGTGAAATTCACAGGTTTGACATGTTAAGATGAACATTTCAAGTTCATGGTTATAAGTCATTCAAGTTAAAAGCCATTTCGCTCTGTTATCTGGATTAGTACTGTTCTCTGGTTGCTCTCTTTCTTAAAATTGTGATTCCTTAGAAAACCGAAATGATACGAGTGAAAAGAAAGTATAAGTTTCTTTCAAGTGATGAAAAAAGGAAAATCGTAGAATACTGGCCAAATTAGATTTTCTGCAATTGCTAACCTCAAGAGGATAAATAATGAATCCAAAAAAAAAAAAAAAAAAAAATCAGGGACCAAAAAGCAATAAAAGACCTTTTCTTGAAAAAGATGTGCTTAAAGTTTCTTTTACTGTCAAATGAACTCGCAATAAAGCACTTAATAATGTAATAATAGAATAAATACCTAACAAAACTAATAAAGAGGAATTTTAATCAAGAGCCCATATTGTCTTTAGTATCGATTTCAAATTTTCACCATCATATTTCAAATTTCTATAAAAAGTTTCTTAAGCCCCCGTATTTCAAAACTTCTTTATCTATTTTTTTTCTTTAATGTGAAATTCGAACTATACAGATTCAACTGTATGCAATATTCCCACTGCGCGGCTCATAAAATTAAACATATTTAACAATTTGCAGAATCTATGACAAAGAAAGACTGGATGGATTTAATAAATTGGAGGAGTGGACAGAGAGTGGATTTAACAAATCAATCTCATTTCTAAAGCGAAGTGTCAAATTTCACTCAATTATCAAAAAACTGTCGCAGCAGAGGGAGGCATCTTTATGCTTTAGGGTCACACATGGAGCAGATTTTCAATGGCATTGGGAGGGGGGGAGCAAAGTGAATTTTTGACCTTTGTTACTCAGAAAAAAGTCGTTTTGATTTTTTTCTTTTTCTTCTTTTTTTTCTTTCTCTTCCCTCTTTTTCTCTTTTTTTGAGACTAACGTTTCATGGGGGGTTGTCCCCCCCCCTTAGCTACACCCCTACTGTTGCATTTTTTTACTCATTTTTTTACGAAAAAAATTCTTTGTTTATAAATTCATGTTACATTTTCTGGATGCAATCTAAAGACTCTATATACTTTTAATGTTTATTTATTTCAGAAAAACATTTCAAATTTTGATGCTTGGAGTATGTAGTGCTGCTACTTTAATGGCTTGTCTTCATCCTATATTAAATGCTTTTGTATTAATGGGACTGGGAATACCTGCTACAGCATTGCTAATAATTGAAATTAAAAGGTATGGTCTATTTGTATACATTATTTTTACTGCAAATTTGAGTAAGTTTATAATATCACACTTTCACAATCTTATTAAAAAATTCTGTTGATATAGTGAAGATTGAAAAACTTAGTAATTGAATTATACAATGTACAAATCTAGGTTTATGCTTAGTCACTCCACATTTTTTACCAATAAGACGTAATCAGCTATGTAAGCAATTCTTTTATTGATTTACTTTAAATTCTCAACTTGATTTACGTAAAAATGTTGATCACTTCGTATTTTCTTTTATACATATACATTTCCTCTTTATACATTACTTCTTTAATATTTTAATATGTATGTTTTTTAGGTTTCTGACACTTTTTTTTTGCTGCTGCAAAACTGCTGCAGGGGGACAGCATAGAGGGAGGTAGGGATTATAACTTTGCTGGGGGGCAAGTGGTTTTCCGTTCAATTTTTGTGGTACAATCATGGGAGTTAGTTTTTCCGAAAGGTATTGGTATGAAGAAAACGAATTTGGATGTTACCAACCCCGAAAAGGGGTTATAATTGTGTGTGTGTGGGGGGTGGCAAGTGGTTTTCTGAAAGGTATTGGCACAAGGAAAAAGAATTTGGATGCTGCTATCCCCGAAAATGCTGCAGGGAGGCAGGGGGGAGAGGGATTATAACTTAGCTGGGGGGAGGGGGGGCAAGTGGTTTTCGGTTCAATTTTTGTGATACAATTATGGGAATAGCTTTTCTGAAAGGTATTGGTATAAAAAAAACGAATTTGGATGCTGGCAACCACGAAAATGGTGCAGGGGTGGGGGCTGGTATAACTGCATTGGGGAGCAAGTAGTTTTCCGTTAAATTTTTGGGATACAATTGTGGGAGTTAGTTTTTCTGAAAGGTATTGGCACGAGGAAAACGAATTTAGACGCTTCTACCCCGGAAAATGCTGCAAGGGGGCCGAGGGGGTAGGAATTATAACTTCGCTGGGGCGCAATTGGTTTTCCGTAAAATTTTTGTAATACAATTATGGGAGTCAGTTTTTCAGAAAGGTATTAGTATGAGAAAAACGAATAATGTTTCCAACCTCGAAAATGGTGCAGGGGGGCAGCTATAAATGCGGTGGAGGGCAAGTGTTTTAACGTTCAATTTTTGTGATACAATTATGGGAGTTAGTTTTTCTGAAAGGTATTGGCAAGAGGAAGACAAATTTGGATGTTGCTACCCCTAAAAATGCTGCAGGGGACGGGGGGGGGGGGAGGGTATAACTGCAAACATAAAACAGCTATATATTCAACATTTCTCGATTTCAACAAGCTTTCAAAGCTTAAAATGCTTTAATCCACTAATAGTATTATTATTATGCATAAATATCAAAATTAAATTGCAGACATGTGTTTCATGGCTATTAAGAGCTCCTTTTTCATTGTAAAAGAAGTGAGTTTTTTAATGAAAATTCATCCGGCTTTGAATGAAAATTCTGCCGATCTTTCCATTGATAAGGAGTTTCTGGTAACCAAGTCCATCATTTTGGGGAAAATAGGGGGGAGAGGCTCCCCCCCCGCCCATTCCGATTAAAACAATTGCAAATTCGCATTTGTGTACTTCATCGTTTTTCCAATATATTCCCTCATCCGTATTAAATATGTAATCTGAACTCAGGTCCGTCATTTGAGGATCGGGGTGGGGGTGGGGGGGGGGTCAATTGCCCCCTGATATTAAAAATTTAATTTTTTGTACATTTTAGTAGGCATTTTTTTTTGATTGCATGGGGGGGGGGGATTCAATTGAAAGATTATTTGTTTCCCTAAACAAGCGATTTCTTCATAATTTATGCACCCGCAACAATTTTTCATAGCTTAAAGCACTCCTGATATTTAAGAAGTAGAACAGGGCTTCGCAACCGGTGTGCCGCGGTATTTTCGTAGTTATATAAAAAGAAAGAGCCTTGATGTATTTTATTTTAAAATTACGACCGAATAGCATTTGTATCGTTCTGTAACTTCTCAATTCACCCTTTCGATCTTGTGCAATAAGACATACCTAAGAAGGGGAGAGGCGGGACTTGCTGCCTCACCTCTTTTAACTTCTTGTGATCCTATTACTTTCCGTTTTTGAAAACGGATTCTAATTTCCACGACATCAACTAATTATGCAAAAAATTTTTCCTAAATCTTTCGCAAACGGGATTATCGCCCCCTCCCCCAGGCAGAGATCGTGCACTCCCGCCCAGAATTTTAGCCCCAGCTTTAACTTTTGTTTTCCTCTTTTCTGGTTCCGATACTAATTTCATTTTATCGTAGTTTCTCAAAGCTCGGGTCTGAGACTTAGCAAACTGGAAATTAAAACCATATACTGTTTCAGCCATCGTGAAGCTCTCATGCCAAAGATCTTACCAGATGAGCTGAAGTCAGCTTTGGCTGAAGTCGTGAAAATTGTGAATTTCATAAAATCAAGGCCACTTAATTCTCGCCTTTTCTCCGTATACTTTGTGAAGAACTGGATGCAGGTCACCACTCCCTACTTCATACAAAGATTCGCTGATGGCTTTCATGTGGTAAGGTACTATCAATAATTTTCGAATTGAGGGGCAAAGTACGACAGTTTTTTATTTTAAAAAACGAAATGCAGTACGCCAGTTTGTTGCAAGACAAATATTGACTGGGAAAACTAGCGTACATGGCTGACATTTTTGAACACCTTAACAAATTGAAACGGAAAATGCAAGGACAATAAGAGAATTTGTGTTACATGTATGGACAAGCTAAACGGGTTCAAATCGAAAATTCAGCTGTGGAGAGAAGATGTAGATTGTGGCTCATTGGACATGTTCAAACGAACCATCAACATGTTATGTGAAGGAAATGACATGGAAGAAAAGCTGCTGAATGTGGTGGCAGAGCATTTAGTCATACTTCAGGACAAGTTTAGTTTAAGCACTATTTCAAGAATACTGACATAGAACAGTATGACTGGATTCGCGATCCATTCTCTTCATCTGCGGATGCATCAGTTAAAGACCTTTCTTTGAAGGCGCAGGAAGAATTTATGGACCTCAATAGCGACCGTACTCTTAAACTTGGGTTGAGCGAAGTGTCTCTGGACGAATTTTGGTTACTGGTTAAGAATGAGTACCTCACCATCTCTTGTCTTGCTATTGATGTGCTGCTACCATTTTCAACTACATATCTTTTCGAAGTCAGCATCTTAGCCTTCACACTTACAAAAAACAGCAAGAGATCATCTCTAATGAGCCTGGATCAGAACATTGTGTAGCTTTTTCCAGCATAAAGCCAAGCATCAAGCATCTTTGCTCCTCAAGGTAGGCTCAAGTGTCTAGTGTCAAACGGAAGTTATGTGCTTGGTTTTCATTTCTTGCTTGCTTCTTTCTTGAAACATTATTTGATAAATCGTTTAACTGCACTGTGCACTTTAATGACATGTTTGACAGGAATGCTTTGAAACATATGAAGCATAATTTTCTGTTAAGTCTGATATAGGTAGTTTTGTTGTTCATTATCAACCTCAATACATTCGAAATATTTCTACTTTCTAAATAAATTTAAATATACTACGTTAGTTATAATTTTTTTATTCATATGAAAAAATCCCCCACCCCATCGTCTTTTTACCTGTGAATGATAAAAAAATTTCTATATTACCATTGCGAAATTAAGTTCAGTGTGCCCCGTTGAGCTAGAAATTTTTTAAGTGTGCCGCAAAATAAAAAAGGTTGAGAAGCACTGGCCTAGAATATGGTACCTAATTTTTTAAGTTACGAAAATGAGCAAAATATGTTTAATCTGTATTCTGCCAAATGGTAATATAATGAAAAATGAACCTATTAGTTTCTTATGGGTTGCTTAGTATTGTACTTATTATTGTAGAGGTGTTTCTTTCATTGCAGATTATAAAAATTATTTTTGAACGAAACAAAACATTACTGAAACTGACTTTTTTTTATTGTGCCAGCATTATAAATTTTAGGTAAAAGAACAAAAAATGCATATTTTCCGTTACAATCATGTGCTACCAAAATATTTAAATAAAAACAAGAATGTAGAATTATATTTACAGATATCAACACATAGGCACTCCATTGATAATGCTTGAAAGAAAAGTTACATTTAAATTAACCATTAAAAAAGGTTTCTTACATACAAAACCATTTCAGAAAAATATTGGAATTTTTTTTTACTATGCCAACATTATAAAGTTTAGGTAAAAGAACAGAAAAACAGATATTTTCCGTTACAACCATGTGCTACCAAAACAGTTAAATAAAAACAGGAGTGTGGCATTATATTTGCAGATATCAACACATAGGCACTTAGTTAACTATGTTTGAAAGGAAATATATACATTTAAATTAACCATTAAAATAACTTTTTTGCATGCTAAACCGTTTCAGAAGAATATTGCTGTCAAGAATTTTGAACAATAAGTCAGAAAAGCAATACTAATAAATAACACCAATTAAAACTCCGTTTCACTGTCAGATTCATCGGAACTGCTATCCCCTTTCCAGTTAAAACAGTAATTTGCAGCATCCAGATGTAAACATTCTCATTTATCCGTGCACGGAAATCCGCCGCGTCTGCATTTGCATAGAAGTATTGAGCATTTACTTTTTTTGCATGAGCATTTTACCAGTTCTAAAATCGCCTGTTGGGCAGGTTCCATTCCGGTCATCTGGGTAACAACCCCGCCATGCAATGTTTTTGGGGGTAGCATCATTCAAATTCATTTTCCTTGTGTCAATACCTTTCAGGAAAACTAACTCCCATTATTGTATCACAAAAACTGAACGGAAAACCACTCCCCCCCCCAATGCAGTAATAACCACCCCCTGCTCCATGCACTATTTTCGGGGCTTGCAACATCCAAATTCCTTTTACTCGTACCAGTACCTTTCTGAAAAACTAACTCCCATAATTGTATCACAAAAATTGAACGGAAAACCACTTGCCCCCCAGCACAGTTATTACCACTCTTGCTCCCCCCCCCCTGCACTATTTTCAGGGTTGGCAACATCTAAATTTGTTTTTCTCCTACCACAACCTTTCAGAAAACCTAACTCCCATAATTGTATAACAAAAACTGAACGGAAAACCACTTGCCTCCTAGCTCAGTTATAACCGCCCCCTGCCCACCTGCACCATTTTGGGGGTTGGCAACATCCAAATTCATTTTCCTTGTACCAACACCTTGCTGAAAAGCTAACTCCCATAATTGTATCACAAAAATTGAATGGAAAACCACTTGCCCCCCCCCTAGTTATAATCCCTCCCCCCCTCTGCCCCCTGAAGCATTTTTGGGGATAGCCGCATCCAAATTCGTTTTCCTCGTACCAATACCTTTCAGAAAACCACTTGCCCCCCACACACAATTATAACTCTGCACCCTTTTCAGGGTTGGCAACATCCAAATTTGTTTTCTTCATACCAATACCTTACTGAAAAATTAACTCCCATAATTGTATCAAAAAAATTGGACGAGAAACCACTTGCCCTCCCCCCCCCCAACGCAGCTATAACCGCCCCCTGCACCATTTTCAGGGCTCGCAACATCGGAATTTGTTTTCCTCGTGCCAATACTTTCCAGAAAAACTAACTCTCATAATTTTATTACAAAATCGCACGGGAGCTAAAATTTGACTGTTTGCTCCTCCATTTTATCTCAATTAAAACAAGGCGATTGTTTCTTGATTTTTTTTCATTTAAATCTTAAAGAATTTTTAAAAGTGTAAATTTTCTGCTTTCACATATTTTAAGGGGAGCATTAGTTGCATTTTTTAATTACTGAAACATATTTAAAACTTTCAGGTCTGAGCTTTTTCGACCGCATATCTCCTCCAGGGGTTTTTTGGTGCTTTGCATGATTTTTTAAAAAATACAATTTTTAGTAAGAAATTGTCGAAAAAAGCATGTTTGAAACTAAAAAAAAAGTTATACTAGAAAAACATAATTTTTAACTATAAAAGCTTACCCAGACTCAATTAAAAACTTACCTAAATCTTGAACAAATATATGAAAATAGGTTTAATTTGAAAATAAACATTATTTAATAAAATTTGCTTTTGCATAGTACACTTCAAAACACAAACTTGAGTTTGATCCCCCTATTCTATCACAATTCATTTAATTATTTCTGCCCAGTGCTGCCATCTATATTTTTCTTTTGAAAGTAAAAGGTTTGTAGATAATGTCTAGAAAGGTTAGAAATGTATAGAACTCGTACTTTTGTAGCTAAGAGAGTAAATATTTGACCCCGAGAGAATCTTGGGCTTAGTTCCTTTCACCAAAAACGGCAACCCGATTGACCCTCGGGCATAAACCTCAAAGCGTTAATGAAAGTTTTTCTATCAAAAATAAAAATTGAAATCTTATAAATAATACCATTTTATGTTAAAATGTTCTCTTCTTTTTTATTCGGCAAAATATTTCATGCTAATGCAACTGATAAAGAGTACTACTTAATTTTATTCAGAAGCAAACAGTGGCAGCGCACACAAGGGTCCGATCTCTTCCCATAAGTCTTGCTTTTTTTACCGATTGATTATGGTTTTATGTATTTTGTACGTTGAATAATTTCAAACAAAGGTAACAATAATTTCAATTCTGATAAGTGGAAAAATAAAATCCTCATGTTAAAAGATTTTTTGAAATATTGCGCAGATTTCCTATAACCAATTACGAATTGCCTATAAGATGCAGAATGGTGATTATAAATGAATGCACCATAATAACCATGTTTTTAAGTTTTTAAATTGCAAATTAAAATGAGATTCTATGAACTTGAATCCATTTTTTATGAGAAAAGTAAAAGATAATTATGTTGCTTTCATGTTATCTATTTAGGTATATATTTCATTAAATAATGCTAATTATTTGTTCAAAAGTTTTTTTAAAAATTGTTTTTCATTCCCCGGGTATCAAAAAAATCAAGTCAATATGTTTGATGGCATATTTGGGTATGATATGAGAATGAGGTGTTTGACCTTGGATCCTCCCTTTGCAAAATTCCTGTGTGCGCCACTGGAAGCAGAGCATTTGTTTTTACCCTTGAAAAAATAAACACAAGCTGAAACATAAATATTATTTATTAATTGACAAATTGACTAGTAAAACAGCACTTCAAATTTTTGTATTTCCTTTAAAATTAACTTAAAGAATTCAAAAATTTTTCAGTTGTACATTTCTTGCAGAGCTGCTAACTGCTACGAAAAAATCATAGTTTCTATGACTTACAGCTTTAAACTACGACGCTACGAAAGTGGGTCCAAAAATTATGATTTTCTGTTTTTTAAATTTATAATACCAAGGACGCGAAAAAAAAAAAAAAAATCATGAATTGCATCAAAACTAAATTGGTAAGTTCAGGAAATCAAACTTCTACACATGTGCTGCCAGTTTAGTTTTCATGCAGTTTATGGGTTCTTCGGCAAAAAAGCGGAAAAACTGCCAAAAAAAACGTAAAGAATATAAAAGCATTTGGCCATTCCTTATTTCATCTTTAAAGACGGGTTATGCAAGATGTATTATTTGCAATAGCGATTTTCCAGTTGAACATGGTGGTCGTGATGATTGCCACAAGCATGTTACTTCAAAAAGATATGCCGACCGGGTGAAAGGTACATCTAATAATAAAAGTTTTATCATCTTAAAATATTCTGTATAAAATCATTTATTCTGTGTTAATATTTTCTGTATCATACTTGAAATTTTTTAAGTATCATTATTTTCTTCTTTACATGCTTGACAATTCACCACAATTTAATTATAAAGCGGCGACCCCCCCCTGCAAAATGTTGCTGCAATTTTGGATTTTTAAAAGTTGACCGCTCTGATTTCTTGCGTAAACATAAACCCTTGATAGACACATAAAAGGGATTTTACTATATCTGCTTAAACTTTTCACTTAAGTGCGTGTGTAAAAAAGCAAAGGAAAAAAGTTAGGAATCCACTCTTATAATAGCTCCATATTAACAAGTACACACTAAAATATCAAAAAACCAATTAAATAAGCATTGTATCCAACTCTTTCACAGATGCTAATAGAAACATCACTTTTCTTTATGTTTGAAAACATTTTGCACAATTCTCTATGTTTACCATACACTTTATAAGTGTAGGAAAATGTCTAAAAAATTACTCATTTTCAATGTATTGCTTCTTACGCTCGTACATAAGTAATGCACTCATTCTTTGAGTTATTAAAATACACTAATTATTTGATGTAAAAGGAAGTAATGTGGGATCCACACTAAAGCAAGTTAACTTTAAAGCAAGTTTTGTGAATAATGCCCAAAAATTACAATTCTTGAACAAATCCTGCAATGTCAGTAAAGGGTTTTATGTGTAATTTTTAATGTTTATGTTTTGAAATATAGTCACGTAATTTGTAACTAATGTTTAGGTTGTTACCTTTAATTCAAATGCTTTTTGTTTTTCAATTGAAGTTGAGACAACTCAAATATCTACAGTTAGACTGGAGTTTTCATTTCATTTTTAGCTCTAATTATGATTTCACGTGAACACATTCAAAAATCACTAGAAAAAACTGATACAGAAAAAAACACAAGTTTATTTTGCAAAATTTAAGTTTGTTTTCACTTATTTTCATTTGAATGTCTAAAAACTAAATTTTTTGTGACATTGTTTTCAGAAAATTTTTGTAAATTTTTTTTTGTTTACTTTTTTTTTTTTTTGCTTTTACTTTAAAAACAAATATTTTAATTTGTTTATTTTGTGTTTTTGTTGTTTATTTTATTTATTAACGTGCCTGGAGATAAAGTTTTTATGTTGTTAAATGCACTTTTTAGGTGCAGAAACATGCGAGTTGTTAAACTTGGATATCGATGTGCTTGGGTGTGGATGGCTGCGTTAATGTGCTGGATCAATGATCGGCTCTTTTGCGAAATTTGGTCAAAATTGAACTTTCCTTACTTGCATGGTGCATGGCATATCTTAATAGCTATTGCTGCTTACTCTGCCTGTGTTTTGTTTGCTTATTTTGATGCTTGTGAATCGGTACCAGAGCAGCTTCCTGTGATGAAATTCTGGCCATCAGACAGGTATGTGTGCTGAGTATTTACATGATTAAGTGTTTAGAATATTTGTTTATCTTAGAGATGTTTAATGTTAATGATTTCAAATATGTTGAGTTATAATATTCTATCATTAAATGATTATAATCAACGTTTAAAGCATTTTTATTGCAGAGAATATTAAGCATAGAGAAGCAAAATAATTAAAATATGTTCCAAAATGTGTCTTTTTTTTCAAATCGCAATTTTTTTTAAGTTATTTTTTTTCCTGTTAGATTTTTATTATTAGATATATATATATAGTTCATTGGTGACTATCTGATTTTTTATTATTTTTAAAATATAATTTTTGAATTGAATCGCAGCAAGCTGCTGTTGATAAAAGCTGTAATTGAGCTTCTTCAGCAGTGCAAAAAGTTCTGATTGTTTTTGTTCGTTCCTAGTTTTTGATGTCTGGTCTAATGTAAACTATATTTTTTGTACTGATAAAAGAAGCAACTTTGAAACAGCTACCTAAAAGGGTTTAGTTAGTCAAATGTTCATTACATTTTGTGTTTCATAAACTGTTAAAAAAAAGTTACTTAAGTTGAAGTTGAAGCATAAAACCATTAAACTTTATATTGCTGTTTAAAAGGTTAAAAAAAATCCTTTTATAAGCTGCTTGAAAATTCTATTGAATTTTCAAAATTTCTTTCCCGAAAAAAACTGTCTTTTCCCTGGTACCCACTTAAACTCTGATGTTATATCCAAATAAACCAATTTCTGCAAAATTTCATGCAGTTAGGCTGATAACAGGAAATATCTTTTAATCTATCTGTGTTGTGCTTCTGTAAATTATAGATTCCTCATATACATGACAGGAAACCTGGTTTTCTTATCAAAAATTTTGCAGAGATTCACCAGAAGCCGATAGATAAAATACATTATTAAATTGCACTGTAACTATGAACTACATGGGACGTTTTTAAAGTAAGGTCCGTTTTGAAATTAAAAAAGAACGAGTACAGATAGAGCAAAGAAATTTATTGTACAAATATCTACCACCGTTACGCTATATTTCAACATTACTCCCGTGATTTTCCCAGCATTTGTCACAGCTTTGTACAGTATTTTGTATACCTATTCATAGAAAATTGCCACCTGTGTAGTCAACCAGAGGATGACATATTCTCTGAGATTATTGCTGTTGTGCAACAGACCGTCTAGGAAAGATTTTAGATACCAAAACAAATGAAAATTGCTGCAAGCGAGGGGGGGGGCAGACTAGAGAATGTTCAGAAACGTCCCAGCCAAAGCCCTGTAAGAGTCCTCATGGTTGACTACACAGGCGGCAACTTTGTACGAATAGGTATACAAAAACCTGTACCACAATATGACAAATGCTTGGAAAATCACGGGTGCAATGTTGAAAAATAGTGTAAAAGGTGGTGGATTTTTGTGCAATAAATTTCTTTGCTCTCACTGTACTTGTTCTTTTTTTTATTTCAAAACAGACCTTACTTTAAAAACACGCCTCGTGCTTTTAATCTGTTTGAATGTTAACAGATCTGCTTTAAGTATATTAAAAATGCATCTTTTGACCTTACAAAGGGGAAACATTAATTGACACACTACCTGAAATGCAAAAGATATAACTATTTGAGGCTTAAGTTTATTTCAACAAGTGTATTTGGACTGTGCAGAATGTACTCAAGTTTTAGACTTTCCATTTTGTCATCGGGGTTGGATTTTTATGGAATGAAAGTAAAATAATTGTAACTTTCTGATTATGTTGCAAAAAGTTCATTGATTTCTACTACTGGTCTTTTTTTAATAGTCATAACCATAATTGTATTCTAAACTTGTACATTAATCTTTGTACATGTGTGCAACATATCATATTTTCCACATACTCTTTAAATGGATTTTCCTTCAAAATAGATGAAGTATAATTAATTTTTCAATTTTTGTTTACACTTCATTTTTAATATCACATTTTATAGCAATACTTTTTTAAAATAGATACTTTCTTTGTTTTTTGAGCAATCACGATTGCTTATTGCTTTCATTTGACTGTCTTTGGCGTTGTGGTTCCTTTTTCAGCTTGGACCAGACCTGCAGCACCACCGTCCACCGGCGGCGGCGCGGCTGGTCCTGAGCACTGTTCACCGGAATCCACTTTTGCTGGGCGGTGGCGTCCATGTCCCACACACACGAACGCCTACACACACACACACGAACGCCTAGACACACACACGAACACCTACACGCACACGCACGTACACAACACTCACTCACACACATGCATACATACACTTACGCACCCACACACATGCACCTACACAAACACACAGGCTCGTGATTGCGAAAAACATAATTTGAATTCAAGATGCCAAAAATTCAAATTAATTTTTTTTTTTTTTGAGCAATCACAATTGCTTATTCTTCTCATTTGACCATTTTTGAGGTCCGTGCCTTTTTCAGCTTGAACCAGAAGCCTCTGCAGCACCACCGCTTACCATCATCTGCAGGCGGCGCGGCACGGCTGCTCCGGTCCTGAGCTATCCGCTTCTCCTGGTCGAGGCGTCCATGTCCTACACACAAGCACGCACACACGCCTACGTCCATACACACAGGTCTACGCACACACACAAGCCTACACACTTGCACACACAATTATGCACACGTAACCGCGCAGGAGAAGAGACAGGCTTGGGGGGGGGGGGGACAGGAGCTGTTTCTAGAAACTAACTCCAATGAGTAGGGTCCTGTCTCAGTTCGCGATTGCAAAAAACATAATTTGAATTCAAAATTTCAGAATTCAAATTAATTTTCTTTTTTTTTTATTTTGAAGTTAGATTTTTGGTTTAAATGGATGTTTTTTCGATTAACTGTTTGTCAATTGGTAAAGATGATATTTGCAAACAGCTATCCCAGTGTAACAAAGCAAGTCTCTACCAGGGCAGCAACAAAAGAGAGAGAGAGAAGTTCACAACAACACAAAAGTGGGCAAATGACGTACAATCTTCTGTTCACTTGGGGCAAGGTTTTGTGTTGCTCCAGACCTTTTTTATTTTCTTATTTTTTATTTATTTTAAGCGATGGAAGATGCTTACTTTGTTAGTTGTTTGCAAATCATGAAAACACCTGTTTGCAAATTGTATTTTTTTTTTTCACCATTTGAGGCAGTGAGAAGCAAAGGGATGTAAGTGAAGATTTTCCAGTTTTGAGTAAAATGCGTTTAAAAATAAATTCCTAGGTAGGTTTCCATTGAAATTTTTTTCTAGATCATGTTGTACAGCAGCACCTGTCAGGACTACCAGTATTATCTCTTGCCCCAAGACAGATAAGAGGTTCCCCTACTATTTAAATTGGTTATCTCCAAATTTTTTAATTTTGACACTTACATCCCTTTGCTTCTCACTGCCTCATTTGTACTTTTAATTACATTGTCATTTTACTTCTCATATTTTAGTACAGGATTTTCACCTCATTGCCCACCATTAAAATGAAATCACATAACAATTGTATTTTTCTCTAATGATTTTTCTTCTTTCAGATTTGAACTAGGAGTTCCCTATATTGTTCTTCGAAATGCTCGCAAAGATTTTGAAAAGATCTGACTTTCCACTTTTTTACTTATGTTTTAATGGCAGTCTTTCATACCTTCTCAGCTTTTATTCACTTTTAATTGACATACATTTTTTTAAACGTAAATTGGAATTTCAGTAGTATTTATGAACTCAAGACTGTAGAGCTTATTGTTATTTACACTTAAAAACCAGGAAACCTGATAAGTTATGGAAGCATGTATCTGATCTATATAAAATACCATCTGGTATGGTATTTTGACAAAGTAGCTGACAGGTTCAGCTTTGTTGCTCATTTACATAACGAGTATTTACTAAAAAGATGAACTGTGCCACAATGCTTTTATTGTTTTGTTTATATATATGTAACTATGTTATACTGTAATTTTTTTTTTTTTTCACCAACAGTGACTGTAATTAACATTGCTTCGCAATTGCTTTAACTACTGTTTTTGCTGACATGTATATTTGTATTGTAACGTATTTGTATAGAAACTATCTTTGGGTACCATAATAAAGCACTTATTTTTAATCTCTACATATAATTCTATTTTTTATACTTCCATTGCCTTTCATGATGTTTCAAGGTGGATTACTTCAATGCATGACTCAAACTACAATTGATTTTACGGTATTTTAATACTTCTCGACTGGTGATTTGAATTTATTTTATTACTTTTATTTTTCATTCAGGGTTCGTATGGGTCATGGAAATCCTGGAAAGTCATGGAAAAAAGATAAGCAAATTTCAGACCTGGAAAAGTCATGGAAAATTGAATTCATTCAAAGTCATGGAAATTCATTTGAAGTCATGTAAAAATGTCCTGGGCAAAGAGAAAGTAACAGTTGTTAAAGAAGCATTAAAAATCTTGAGTGATTTAGCAGTATTGCACATAAAAGCTATTAAAACTGAAAAATTGTATGATCTCAAAAACAAAACCAAATTTTGAAATCTCATTGCATCCACTTCTGTAACAGCCGCTCGTCTTTTTTCCCAATATGATTTTACTGATTGGACATCACTCATTTTGAATTTATCATTATTTCCAACACTTCTTTTATTTTATATTGTGTAGTAGTGAACTTGTATGTTCTTCATTTTGCCACGCCTACTCAAAAAACGCAGAGGGAGTCCGAGTTTTTTTTCTATCACTCTTAAAAACTTTATTATTAAATATATCAGAGTTTATATTAATTTGTTGAAGATTTTTGAAAACAAAGATCTTGAGTCAGGTGATAGAATGGAGAAATAGGGGAATTCTAATTACTCTAAAACAGTATGTGCCCAACATATGGCCCACTGCTATGTTCAATGTCATGGATCAAGCACTATGTTCTGGAATGACAGAACCTATTTATATGCATTTGAAAATGCAAATAAGTAAACAAGTACATTTGAATCAGAAGATTTATTCACTATTGAATGTTTTAAAAAAAAATAAATATCTGGTTTAGAAACAGGAATTTAGTGGAGAATGTCGCTTTACTTTATAGAACCAAAACACTCCTTGTCAAGTTATGTGGACGATTATATGAACTGTTGACACTAAATGGCATTTTTGAAGCGAATTTATTGAAACTTAGTTAATGACTCATTCAACCTTTGTCCCATTCATTATCATTCTGCCTGTTTACAGAAAAATTATTTAGACATTTTCACATCATTATATTCCAATCACTGTATTTTCACTTTATTTAAATTTATATGATGAAGACAAGTAAAAATAGTTTAGTTTTGTTAGGTGTATACTAATATTTTTTCAACCACAAGTAAGTACTTCGATGAGGTAGTGGCATTCAAACAGAAGTTTTGCTAATGCTCATTTCCAAAAACTGGCAAGTTTGATATTAAATTGTACTATTTTCTTCATGTAACAAGGTCATGAAAATTTTTATGAAGTGATGAAAAAGTCCAGAAAAAGTCATGGAATTTTTTCATCCAAATAGAGTATGAACCCTGTTCATTACTCTTAAGTTATTTAGTAACCATTTGACATAAGTTAGCATCGACTGGATTCATGTTATCTCAAATGTTCTTATAACACAAGGATGGCTGACATTATGTTTAAAAGCAAGTTGAGTTTATACTTTGTTTTTGTATGAATTTCTAAAAAAAATATGCAACTACTTTCAAGGAGAATTTGTTATTCTTTGCATAATAAAACTTGGATCAAGATTAAGGAAAAAAAAACAATGATAAAGGGCATCCTTTAACGGTAGAGGGTATAGTTGACAAAGTAATTCTTCCAACTGACTGAATGTGACTCGCACTAAAGCTTTTTTTAAAAAAAACTTTCTTTTATATCTAATATACAGGGTGTTCCGTTCAGGGCTGCCCACGACGGTGGCAGAGCCGAAAAGGCGCCAAGCTCTACCGATCAAAAATGCTCAAAATGATGAAATTATACTGCTCTTTGAAACAATTCATCCGTCTCGCTGAGAATATAAATGGAAAAACTATTGACTTGTTGTGTCTAAACATGATATTAAAAAGTGCAATCTTTTACACTGAAAACAAAAGACTTTAATTAATGCATACATTAGCAATTTCCTTCTTAATGTAGAGCCGTGAATGCCATTTCGGTATGTCTATATAGTACACAAGGTTGAGCAATGAGCATACGAGGTGCAAGAAATTTGCTCTTCCCCATTTTTATTCTTGTGGTGAACTATTTTGTATTATATAATTTGTGCAATTATAATCTTTGTCATTTTTGATTTACACTAATTCCTCTGCTTCGTGTTATCATACATAATAGAATACGGTAAGTACAATTGCATATTATTTAGATATGCGTAATATTTATAATTATATAGTAGACAATAATTTAGGTTAACTTTTTAGTTCCAAAAAGTAATGACTTGACCATAATTACTCGATTCTTCTCCGCCCTCCTTTTATTGAAAAACTATTTGTGTATTAAATTCAAAACAAAAACTTTGGAGAGACTATGTATTTGTTTTAAATATTAAACTCAGTGCTTTTGTGATGGTTCCGTATTTTAGATTTTTTGATTTTACCGTAAAAAATTTCACTTTCAGATATTAAGGCAGAATATCTTCTACTTTAATTTAGAAATCATTTCAGTACTCTATTGTCATGTTTTGACAGGCATAAAACTTAGAATAACTGTTTATTAATTAGTGATTAGAGAGATATTTAGAGCGGCGTTAACTTTGATCTTTAAAACATTTCCTTTTTCCAAAAACACATTAGCATATCAAAGGAAGGGTTCGTCAAACGGAGCCCATCCCAAAAAAAAACCCGCCCGTTTTTTTCCTGCAGGCATACTTGAAAAAACCTACTATCTTGGTGAAGTGGGTTTTTCTCAACTTTCTACATTTTGAAACACTTACTTCAGAAACAAAATAAATATTTATCATTACAAAGTTCAGAAATAGACATCTTGCTTTTTGGACATCAAATCTGTTGGTATCTTTTGTTATATCATATATTAGAAATTTAAGCTGCATAATAACCCTTTACCATTTTTTAAAAGTACTTATTAGACTGAAATAAGCAATTGTTATTCCAATCAAATTCTAAGATTTGCCTTTTTAAAAAAAAATTGGGGTAAAATGCTTTGATTAACTGAAACTGGCCATCTCTTTTTTTTAGCAGCTTCTTAATGCAAGGTTTCTAGGAGAAGTCATGCTTCAGAAGTTAATTTCGATCACTCCTCCCTTACATCTGCATTTACTCGAAATAACTTCGAGACATGAAGTAAAAATATACACTGTGTTCATAAATTAAAAATGTACAAATTGTTTTTCTTTTGATAAACTAAACGCCAAACGCATTTCCCCCCTATTACATCAACAAAACCTCACCCCAGGTGTTAACTACATTTTGCTCGAACGTTACTGCATTAAGGTGCTCAAAAACATTTGTACGACAGCGCCGATGAGGCTTGGCATGGACCTGGCTAAAACTGCATAGGTTTTGATTGATTGTCAGCTGGGTGTCGCGGTGATTGGGCATAGGCTTCGTATTTCTTTGGTATCAGGTTTGAATCTGCAGTTGAAGGGTTCAGCCGGTGTGATTTTCAAGACAGTAAACCATCAGGGTCCTTGTCACATGATTGCTGCACAGGATGCCTTGAGCACCTGCTTGGCACACACGCTCTGAGACAAAAATAATGAGATTTTTTTTTCAAAAAGTATTGGTTTTCAAGAACGCATACATAAAAAACCACTGGAAACTTGACATATTTGTATGAAAACAATTTAATAATAAATTTAGTTAACTTTCCTTTTTATTCAGAAAACATTTTTCCTACCGTTTCGATATATAATCAAAATCCACGAAATTTGGCTCCCCCTTCCCATCTTTAACTCCCCCCCCCTCCCCTAGGGTCGGGGACTTTCAGTATGTTTCTTATTAATTACTTCTAACAAGTTTCTTACTGAAGAAGTGCTGGCTTTCTGCACTTCCTCAGTTCACTTTCATTAAAGAATGTCATTTATATAGAGCTAATTCATACTGCAGAAGTACGTATACATAATATACGTACTTCTGCAAATGTTCTTCCAATTTCTTGTTAAGAGGCTATCCATATATAAATGATGTTACACTTTTTAAAAATATTTTTGACCCCCTCTCCATTTGTCACAAAGTACTTTTCATATAAACTAATTTTCATAAACATACTCGTATTAAAAAATGCGTGCTGTCACACTTCTTACTCTTTCCTTCCCCCTTGTCACAATTTCACCCCCCCCCCCTTAAACATCATTTGTGTTGGAGTAATCCACAAAAACTTTTTATTGTCCATCAGGATTGTCGAATTCATTAAGGACAGAAGAAGTGTGCAATCCTTTTGAGTCAGTTTGAAATTTGTGAATGGCAAGTGTTCCACTTTTTGCCATGAAAGTGCATGTTTGAAAATTTTGTAACTTTTGATTGGTTGTATAAAATATAACAAAATAGCATATCAAATTGAAGGAAATTTAAAGCACTACAACTTTGTCATTGACAATTTTCGTGAATACTGATCCTGAGAGGCATTAAGATTAAATGTTTGACAAAAAGAGAGAATTTTTCAGAAAAATCATCGATTTTTCAAAACATATACCCATAAAATTATTGGAAATTTGACAAATATGTGTAGAAACAGTTTCATAGAAAGTTTATTTAAATTGAATTTTTATTTTAAACGAATTTTTTCTTCCGTTTCCGACGTTTTCTCGAAAAACACGAAAAATTTTTCTCTCTTAGCTCACCCCCTAGGATCGGGGACTTTTAGCATGTTTACTTACTAACTACCCCTAACAATATTCTAAAGTCAAAAATTATCGCATATTTCATGCACGCTACACCCCTCTTTTGAGCACTCATTAACTGGACTATATATTGTGTTAAAAAATTTAAAGTGAATAAGAACTGCAAATTTTAAAAAGTTAAAAAAAAATCAAAAATATCTGAATTAAATTTTAAAAATCCGACTCTTAATTTTTTTTTAAATTAAAAAAAAAATCACGAATCCTGTTAAAATGTAATTTTAACATTTTTTTCGACAAATAATGAAATCATTTGAAATTGAGTAACCTTATTGTGTACGTAAGAAAATATGTTTATTATTTTTTAATAGTTAAAATGCTGTATTCATTCATTAAAACCGAAGTTCTTGATTAGAGAATAGCTCAACATGACTGGATGTTGAGGTTTGTTAATTGTTAAAAGGGTTTCAATTTGTTTTACATAAATATACCTATTATTTACTTAAGTAAAACTACTTTACTTCTATACTTTCCCTATCACTTGTATACCGCTTGAAAATTTAGTTCAAAATTATTCCCATATAATAAACTTTTTAGTTTTATCATGATTAGATTAAGAGTGGTTTTAATAATTTCTTATTATTCTTATGCTTACTGGTTACTGGAAGTAAGTTATTCGTTTTATATTTCCCTGTAAATAATTTAATATGCCATTTTCACTTAAAAAAGGAGCATGTTTTTAGAAAACAACTTAAAACGTTCATATGCAGTGTTTTTTAAGTAGGGCAAAGAAAGGAAACCATTATCATTGGTAACGTAAATCAGGGAAATTCGGTGAACTAAATTGGGGAAAAGTCAGGGAATTTTCTTTCAGTTCCTGTCGCCAATCTCTGTCCAAAATGTTAAAAGTTTTTTACTGAGGCCGCAAACGCTTGTATTTCAAACAAATAAAAATACAGGAGAGAAATTTAAAATTTCACAACGGAAAACCAAAGCATTCAAATTGGTTTAAGAAAAACTGGTGGAGGGTTTTCCGCAACATTTTTATCCATAATTTTTTTTAAACAATAAACAAAGATAGGGATGTAAGCAAGAAAGGGGAATGGAGGGCGATCTCTGAACCTTGGCCCTACGTTGAAGAGTTCCCGAACCCCTTTCCTTCCCTATTGTCATCAAAGATGACCTACAGTTACGTATTTAGAACTTTCGAAAAGACTGCAGGCTAGTTCGCCTGTCTAAGGAGTACCCCTTCCCCGTTATTAAAAATCGTCGAAAATTTCATTTTTAGGACTTTGATTTGGATCAACTATGAGATCCCACAAACCATCTCCTCCCTGTAATATCGCGAATGACCGACTAAAATTTCGTTTTTATTGTTTCAATTTCGGAAAATTCTTCGAGGGAGAGCCCCCGAGCCCCCTACAATTGCGTTTTTGAAATTTCAATTGCAGAGAATTACCGAAGGAGAGCCTCCGAACCTCTCCTCTCACTGACCTAATCAAAGACCCCCCAAAACCTGCGTGTTAAAATCTAAGTTGGAACATATTGCGGGGGAGCGTACAACCCCCTCCTGTCCCTCCGACACTATTAAATTTAGTTTTAATTTTCATTTTAAGGGCTTCAATTAAAGGATTTGTTGCAAAAAAAAAAAAAAAACATTATGTTGTGGCCATCACTAAACTTTCTTCTATATCTTTTTTATAGTTTTGATTCCTCCCCATGCTTGACGAGAAAGCAATATTCCCAACAAAAACAAAATTAAACACGCCAAAATTTGGCGACCGTCCCAATTTCCGAATTATCGCAACAGCAAAGCAAAGAGAGAAAATTGAAAGTTATTTTAAAAGCCTTGCTTAAATTAATTACAAGCATTCCACCTTGAACTTTTTGCAAGAGCCTCTATTTCCCAGAAAGCCACCAAAGGAAACAAAGATTAATTTGAACCTCCTACAGCCATGCTCGAAAAAAGAAGACCCACAAACACTCAGACAAAAAGGCCTTGAGACGATTGAAAAGTTCTCCCAGGGTAACTTTGTGACTGTCTATACGGACGGCTCATCTGACATATCCCTCAACAAAGGAGGTGCTGGCATTCTCTTCCTCCTTCCAAATGAAGATAAATTTACACATAAAATCAACACAGGCATAATTGCTTCTAACTTCACCAGCGAACTTCTTGCGATTAAGGAGGCACTCACTTTTTACATGACCAATCAAGAGATCTCAGTCCCAACTGATGGATTGGCAATCTTCTCTGACTCAAAAGCGGCCTTAGAAGCAATCAAAAACGGAGCAACCAACATCACCTCTGCCATAAATGCCCTACTCGAAGACTTGCACGGCGCAATGGAAAATCCTGCATGCTGCAATGGATACCGGCACACGTGAATATTGAAGGGAATGAGTGCGCGGATTCCCTAGCAAAAGAAGGCAGAAACATTGGCAAACCTTGCACCACCATCACGCTAGCAGACTCAAATGCTGTCGCAAAACATAGACTTCTGCCACATACCTTTAAGAAGCCCCTCATCACCGACTTTGATTGCCCCAGAATCCTAACATCTACAATTGCAAGATTAAGAACAAACCACTATAAAGGGATGAAAATTCTTCCCGACAAAACGAGAACTTATATTCCCTGCAAGAACTGCACCGATGCCCAACTGACTCCGGATCACATTCTTGAGTGCCCGGCCCTTATCCCACATGTTCTGCAGCTGGGTATGGTGCCACTGGCTTCAGAACTTCGAGAGGTTCTCTACAGCACAGATGCGTTGCAGCTAGCGGACGCAGTCTTGAAGACACACGGAGCCATTTAATTGTCCATGGACACGACAAAAAAAAATTAATTACAAACACTTATTTGTTAGCAAAGCCAAGACAGCAATAGTTAAAAAGTTATCGTGATTTTCTGGTCATTTTCCAACAATTAAAATCACGTGTAATACGCAGACGACAGTCTATTCGCAACTCCACCAAACTATTAGGACTCGACCGATGCATCGGCCTGGCCGATGCATCGGCGCCGATGGTTCAATCGGCACCGGCCAATTTAGCCATCGGCACTGGCATCGGCGGCCGATGCTAACTTGCAGGAAACATCGGCCCATTGGCCTTAAAAAACATCGAAAAGCCGATGAAATTGGCCGATGTTTTTGAAAAAAAAAAAAAAAGATCTTTGTTGTTTTGCTTTTTAATACAACGTAAAGGGAGTTATTGTTTTCATATAAAATTTTTTACTTAAATTTCAGTATGAATTTCTATTTTAGTCACCCGTGAAAGAGTTATTAATACTGCATTTAGGTACCAAACAAGTTAATTATTGCGTTGTTTCTTGCGGCTGAATGTACGTATGTATCTCTCATAAGTCATAACTCAAAAATGGTAAGCTGTAGAAGGCTAAATTTTCGCATGTGGGGTGTGCGTACGTTCCAGTTGTGCACTTTCCTTTTTGTTTTCGATCGGGTGTTCTAAAAAGCCTATTTACTCATTTTTTGTGACTATTAATTACTTATTTCAATGGAAAACTAATATAGCGTCTCAGATTGACGATCATTTGGTGATATATTGCCAAATTGGAGACCATGGAAACAAATATGAGATGGCGAAACCGGTTTTGTTTCATTTTGTTAGATCCCCGCTGAACCGACGGTAATTTTTAATTTTTGGATATTTGTAATATAAATCACAAAAATGCAGTCTTTTCTGTATCGCTTCGGCGGAACTACAAGTTTGGGGCCCGTCGAAATACATTTTGGGGCCCTATTTCTCTATCACAGAAGTTATAGAACATTTATCATAAGCATTTTCCTAACTCCTATACGGTGCCCCTACGCCTTTGGGGCCTCTCGCGCAATTGCAACATTTGCTAAATTTCGCTACTGCACGTCAAAACAATCTCGGGTGCAAGTTTTAAAAGGGTTTTTCTGCTCAATGTTTATGATAATTTTGAACTCTATTTTTTACGACTATTTTTTGTATTTCCGAGAACATTTGCGTGCCCCTCCTCCCACTCCCTTAATTTCTGAAATTAAACTCTAGTTGTACTTCTTAGTTGTTTAAAATTAACACCCTTCATAAAATTAGAGATTTTTTTTTCAAGTTTCATCTATTGTTTAGGAAGAATTTAGAGTATTAATGCAAGAAATTGATTAAAGACGTTTTGAAAAGTGACATAATTCGGAAATCAAAGGGACTTACGAATTTTTTCTTCAGAAGTGCTGAAGTAGATTCAGAAACTCTTCCGAGGCGTTGGTGGTAGCGGTTCTGTACTAAAAAAATGAGGCCGAAGTTGGGACCGAAGTTTAATGTTGTGAGTTACTCCAAAATCAGAGGGTGACCCCCCCCCCTAACCCACCCTCGTCGTTTCAAGCATTTCTTAAATATTAAGCGATTATTTATTTTGGTCAAGAAATGTCCTTTTGCGTATTTCTTATACTTGTTTCACCTATATTTCGTAATGCGCCATCTTTTTAGCGATCGATATTTTTTTCTGTTGTAAGTAACTATTTTTATGTATTTATATAAAATCAATGAATAAGTTATTTTTGTTTTCATCATATTTTTAATAATATGTTATAGAAAAGTTTCAAGGATTTTCTATTATGCAATTTTTTAAATTTCAGAAAATTATTGTTAAATTGAAAAATTTAATTTGAACTTGATTGTAGTGCTTCATAAAAGATTAAACAATCAAATTGTTCAATATTACGTGTGCAAACATCAGATCAAGTAGCATATGTATTCCGTTATTAACTTGGTGTAAATATTGAGTTTATTTATTGTAGCTGCGTTTTAAGAACCTCGCTCTTTTCATGGCTATTTCTTTTTCCGCAAAATTTATGTCACTGTTATAGCTTTTATGAAAAATGCAAACTTTTCTATTCATAAATTTTAAACAAGTATAAAAATATTCCTATAATGATTTAATATTGTAATTTATCTGCTACCTTTTTTGTTTAATTTGATGACTAAAAAATGTCTACGTGCAATCTTTCCACTTTAATTCCGCAATTTGTTGACGGTTTCATAGTTTTATTCTTTTTTTTTTGAATGGTTAAAAAAAAAAATTTAATGTTTTCTAACTATGTTTAGTGAACCTAATCCATACATTATTACAATATTACTGAAATCTTAGTTATATGGTCAATTAAAAGAAAGAAATCAATTGGTTATAGATTGTACGTAGTACGATCCAAAAGTTCGGGGGACAAGCTGTATAAAACCTTACCCAGGATAGTTTACATTACCGAAACACATCCACCTTCAAAAGGTCACCTTGAGGGACTATGTACTACTTCTGCCAGTGTTCGTATAACTTTTGGAAACACTCCTGGAAGCCATTTTTTGCTACCTTCTGTGATGCAGCTTTATCTTCTCCTGACGGAAGAAAGCGGCGTACATGCAAATGTTTTTTTGCTGGGAACAGGTAAAAGTCACACGGAGCTAAGTCCGACGAAACGTTATGTTATCTGTTTGTCATATCAGAGTATTGACCAATCGAACCGTGCATCCTCAACATGAAAATCGCCTTCTTCCCCACGATGAAATTAAAGCATCAACGCAAGAGACCTTACAGGAGGTTGCGATAAATGTCTTCCAGGAGTCCTTCTAAAAGCTATACGAACGTTGGCTAAAGTGCATAGTCGTTCAAGGTGACTTTTGTAGATGTACTTCGGTAATGTGAACCATTCAGGGTAAGTTTTTATACAACTTGTCCTCGAACTTTTAGACACATACTACGTACGTATGAGTTTTCAACTTACTATTTCATAGCGTTTTTCAGTGACGCAAGTTTACGCGCATGAAGACATCACAAGAGAATTTGCGATAATTAACTACACACACAGAGAGACACACGCCTACGTGTATGCACAGGTCTACGCACACTCAAGCCTACACATGCATGCGCGCCTACACACACACACACAGCTATACACACGTAACCGCCCGGGAGAAGGGGCAGGTTTGGGGGACAGGAGCAGTTTCTAGAAACAATAACTCCAATGAGTAGGGTCCTGTCGCAACTCGTGATTGCGAAAAACATAATTTGAATTAAAAATATCAGAATTCAAATTATTTATTTTTTTACTTTTTTTTTGCCATCGGCCTACGGCATCGGCCATCGGCAATCGGCCTTTTGGGGAAAAACAATCGGCCATCGGCCATCTTTGAACAATCGGTCAACAATCGGCATCGGCCCATCGGCCAAAAAATGCCATCGGTTGAGCCCTACAAACTATAGGGGGTACTGCAGCCACCGTCTAATGGCGGATGAAAAAGGTAAAACAAACGCACGCCGTAGCGTAGAAAATGCTAATAAGTCTAGTAATTTTTGTTTGTATGCATGACACATTTGTTTTATTCTTTTTGAATTAATTTTTAAAGTCTTGTGGATACTCTGGCCCATGTAGAAAGAAATGAGAATTCAAGAAGCATTACTAAACGAACCGCGGCGTTCTATGATCAACCGGTTACCGCAGCGGTTACCATTCTAAGCAGTTGATTGGTTGATTGGAGCACGTGATCGTTAGCTGTCACGTGATTAACTAACCGGTTGCTCCCGGTCGTGCTCGTCGAACGCACTCAATGATTCCTTGCAGGTTCTGCAGAAAAGTCGAACTCAGAACCACTAGACGTTAAATCCCGGTTATCACAAAATTGCCATTTCAACTGCGCTTGCGCGCGGACTTAGCTAGGGACTCTAGCTTTTTGGGCTTTCTGATTCCGTGTTGCTTGTTTATATTTAGGCTGATCTAGAGTTTAAAAAAATTAATGAATGTGATCAGAATATTTTCACAGAGATTTCGTGATATATTATATGAAGCTACGGATATGAACAACTGATAATCTTTATAATATAAAGAGAAAAATGGCGCTTCAATATTTATTGGTTTGGAAATATTTATTTAACATAAACGTGAAACACGTTGCTTACTTCAAAAATGATTGGAATATGAGTACAAAAATCCGTCTTTTGCGATATTTTACGTTAGGCTAAACAGTTTAGTATTATACAGTTTTATTTAGGTTGAGGGTCCGGGTTTGTATTTAAAATGATGCTGCAATTCTGGTGCGTTCTTGTGAGGTTAAAACTTTGCTGTTATTTTTGTTCCTTTTCATCTTTTTTTGTTGAAAATAATCTTCTTTGAGGTACTACATATTTTTTTGACGGCGAATTTGATTTAGGAAACGATCCTTTAGCAGTGTTTTCAATCATCGAAGGGAGCATTGCGTTGATGGATGATGATGCGAATCAATTAATAATTAAGACGCAAAACTCAATCTTTACCGATACCTAAAAACTAAATCAGAGAAAGCTTTGCGATTTCTAATTTTATCTGTTGCCATCTCATATTTATTAACAAATTTAAAATGTAATTAATTTTAGCAAGACGTTTGAAATCAGTAAGTCCGCGCGCAATCGTTATGTTTGCTATCGAAAAATTTGCTTCTAATTGAGCAAAATACAGTTTCTCATTAAAAAGGAGAAAAATTAGGCATTTTCATACCAATCCTATCAACGCTAATCTCTACTTTGGATTCAGTCATTTTACTACTAGTAACCAAGACAAACAAAATGTAAAATCAAATTGGTTGTCCGCATTTAGTCCTGTAATAGGTCACCACTGTCGCGGGGTCCAATTGACCGCGAACATGAGAACATATGAAGAATACTTGAATGCAAAATAAAACTCTTTTATTTACAACTAGCAGTACCCGCACAGCGATGCCCGTGCTAAAAATTTAATGGAAGTCCGTTAAATAAAAAAAACTGACGCCCCCTCCCCTTCTGATGTGAAATGATCGTTTTTCTTTGTATAAAATGCGTACACACCTTTTCAAAAAAAAAAAACTATTTAAGTTTCTTTGGAATTTAAAACTTTTCGTCAAATCATTAAATTAGATTTACAGTTACTTTAAAACTCTATTTAGCTAGTGAAGCGGTTTTTACTGCAATTTAAAATATTTCGCCAAATAAACAAAAAAAAAAAAAAAGACATCAAATAATATCTTTCAAATGTAAAAATAATTCCGCAGCTCTATTCGCAACTCCAACGAACTATAGGGGGCACTGAAGTCACTGTCTAATGGCGGAATTGAAAACTAAAACAAACGCACATGGTAACGAAGAAAATGCTAAAAGTGTTGTGATTTTTGTTCGTACGTATGATTTTTTCGCTTTATTCTTTTTAAATTAATTTTCAAAGTCTTGTGGATATTCTGGCCCACGTAGAAAGAAATGAGAATTCAAGAAGCATTACTAAACGTCAAAGATTAATGCAAACTACGTAGTTCGTAGTTCTAAGCAGCTATTTCCACGATGTTGAATTCGATATTTATCAATTCTTGATAAAACTAAATAATAATTGTAGCCTGACAAGAATAACAATTAATGCTAGAAAATTCAATGTGACATTACAAATTGTTATCGAAAGAAGATGATACTTTTTTGCCTTGCTTGGCTAGCGCTTATTTTTTTTCCCATTTGTAGCTGAGTTATTTCTCTCGAATTCCCGAATCGGTTCATTTAAAAATTTTCTGTTTCGATTTTTCTAATTTCTGAGTTACGATTTAATTGTGTCATGTTATGCAAATCATCAACAAAATTCTCACGGATATATGGTGGTAGTTTTCTTTTCAGTTGATTGACCATTATTTCCTTTCACTTATCGAATTCTGTAATCTTACTACCATTTTATTCCACTCATGATAAAAATTAAAAATGGTTTAACTAAAAACGCGAAATCTCGCCAAGGCTACTTTGCTCGCACTATACAAAAACTATAACCCTAAACAAATTTGGCGAAACCTTTCAGCTGAGAATAAAAGGAATAAAGTAAATTCTTTCTCGGTTATTCATTTTGTTCTACGATAATATATTCAAGAAAATATTTTGCATACTGTCCATTCCAACTAAATGCTGCTGTAAAATATGGTAAGTTTAATTAATTTAAGATTAAAAAAAACCCCATATTCTTACAAATTCATACAAAACAATAAAATTTTTTACCTTGTATAACGTTATCCAAGTTTGTTAATCCAGTATTTTCGCTTTCACCAATTATTAAGGAAATAATGAAAACTAACATTATTTTGAGAAGCTCGAGAATACTACTAAGGGACGAATTAATTTCTGTAGCTGAAAGCAAACTAAGACACATCGATTGCGTTAATAAATACTCAGAACAAACTGCCTGTGTTTATTTATTTATTTTTGAAGAGGGTTTAGAATATAAAACAGTTATACATTCTTTATTGCGTATATATAGTCAGGGGTACCGCGATGGTAGGTCACAGCAACCGCCCAGAAAATCCTTATTCGGCCAATTTTGTTTGATTCAGCAAATTTGGAGACAAAATTGCAATGTCGGAATTTTTCAAATGCTCAAATATTTTTTCTCCTCAGATGTACTTGTGTTCATACTTGAATTTAATCTGCGGCAAAAATTGGAGTTCTATTTGATAAATTGAGAATTTCTAACTTCCTAAAAAATATCTTTGGAGTTCCCATGTGTATAGTTATTTTATGTATCATATTTCGGTGAATAACTGACGCACTCCCTTTCGACACGCAAATCAAACATATTCTAAGAGTAAAAATATCTTACTTGAATTATGTTTAACAGTCAAAATGACGAGCTTCGTAATGCCCCCCCCCACCCCCTCCAATAGCAAATAGTTCAAGTTGTTTTTTATTTTAAAAATAAGATATGAAAGCAGACTGCTTCTGTAAAACCGAAATGTTTCTTTTTCTTTCTTATTTTTTTAAGTTAGGACAAAATTAAAACAGACAAAATCAAAAGCCTAATTTTGAAATAAATGACAAAACGAGCGTTATAAACACGCAAATAGTAAAATATGTGTTTTGGGAAACAAAAGAGCACTTTTCGCTGCAAAAAATTATGATCTTCGGCACGTAAAAAACTCGTAAACAAACCTGATAAATGCACAATTAGAATGAAATTGTAAGCATGTGATCACGTTGTGACGGATTTCTAATGTACCAAAGATTACAACTTTTTACATCGATAAAGTGAGTCCTAATTAACTTCCAAAGACGCATCTGAAAACCCCCCCCTTTTTTTTTCTTTTTGGTACGTGTGCCTTGTGCATAAATTACATCGAAGTTATCATTTTTTTCGTTGATCTTCATATTATTGAAGTTATTTTATTGAACGATTTCTCGATAGATTTTACTTATCTCACTAAGTAAATTTTAATTTACGTTATTAAAAGTGCTAACTCAGTTCCTTTCGAATACGAAAGAATTTTCTTTAAAATTTTGAAGGCACAGGAAGTCATTTAAATTTATTACATTTTCAGTGTTTTTTTTAAAACTTCGCCTTGTTTTCCGTTTTTTACTATTATTTAGTTTATTATCTGGTATTTATCTATGTATTATTCTGCAGTTTCAATAACAGAAAACATGTCGTTGAGGTGTACTTTACTTTAAAAATATTCCTCTAAGGAACCGTAGCATCCAATTGAAACGCATCACTTCGATAAATAACATGGTTTTCGGGGCAAAGCTTGATAAAAAATGTATTAAGGTTTTGAAATATATGCCTTTTTTTTTGCTGATGGATAGAAAATAAAAGATTTGCTAGTTAACCTGGTATCGTTTTCAATTAAAAAAGATTGTGTGAATATATTTTTTGCAACAATATAATTTTAGTAGATGTATGTGATATGTGACACGCCGTAAATGTTTCAGCACATTTTTTTTTCAACATCATACAAGGCAAAAATGAACTATCATTATAATTACTGTCGTATTGCGTACTATAATTTTTGTACTATCTCTGAGTTATAAGTAGAATATTATTTCGTGCATACATTGTCAACTTTATTAATTAATTTATTTATTGAATTTTCTTTCTTTCTTTCTTTCTTTCTTTATTTATTTTTTGAACTCATTAATCTTGTTTAATTGTTCATTCTTTACTTGTGCAGAATTTTTATTCTAGACTGCACCTAATATGTGATAATTGAAAAAACATGGATGAATATATACGTATGTAGTTGAATTTCATTGAATGCCTTTTCTTTGCTTGAACAATTAGAGCGTAGCCACGGATATCTACGATTTTCAACAAAGCAAATAGAGGAACCAGTATTTGACCTCTAGAACTACTGTTGAAGGACGAATGTTTACTATGTTAGGATAGGGCACGAAATGTTGAAAATCAAGTCCAACCGCACGTGTTTATGGGTGGACAATGAATGATTTGACCCCACTTGTATTCAGTGGGGAATCAATTTCCACTCAAAGGCGTTTGCTTCCAATATAGAAAGGCTTCTTGCTAATGCCAGCTGCTTTACAATTTACATGCTTGATTGCACCAGAGTTGCTCCATAGTAGTGAATTTTGAAAATCAACTATTTTTTGAACTAGAGATTTTTTCGAAAGTTCACGCATAACGTTAAACTTTTGACACATGTGAATGAAAATTACATATTTTAAATGATGCTACACAAATATATATTACATGCATCAACTTTTACAAAGCCCATTAGTAAAATGCGAATAAGTTTTCGTGGAGAAGGAAAGGAAAAATTTATTATGAGGTTCCTCAATAAAATCTAAATCATGTATGCACTTCATGTAGTTACTTCGCAAATAAAGTAAGCTATAAAGTTGTGAACATAGTTCAGTCTTTACCAAATAAAATCATGCAGATAAATTCACCTGTGTTGTGGGAGGAAGGGGGGGACGTGTCCCTGGCCTTACTCCCCCCTGCCCCTCTTTGCCATCATTAAAAATACAAAGATATTATAAAGAGACGTAGGGACGTTTTCCTGACGATACGGATAACGATAACAAAACTTCAACCCCTCCCTCCCACCTTGTGAATTCCTGATATCCCCTGTATAAACAACAGTACCAGAATCTACCGTACTGTATGCTGCAAAGACGAAGGTCAGCGAGAGTCACCCGTAAATATTATTTCTTTTACAAAATGGTTTTCGTCTTTGGTTTTCATAAGGAAATTTTGCGAGAACTATTGATCGGTTGAGAGTGATCTGTAAAGTAATTTAAAGAAAAAAAAAAGCTTAGTGTGTGAATATGAAAATCAATAAAAAACTGAATTAAACATATATTGTGTTGGAAACGAAATGATTTCCCAGACAATCAATGTAAAAACCGTGTTCTGGCACCGATTCACACTTTGTACCTATGCGTATAATATACATGTGTGTGTGTTGCGAGGGCCCGATTAATATATTGAGAAGCCCTAGGCCAATCCCCTTTTTCAGGGCCCCCAGTAGTCAATCGTTACAATTTTTGCCATTTGGTGCCCTCAAGGGAGAGCCCTAGGACACATCCGAGTTTGCTTATTCAATGATCAGGCCCTGTGTGTTACAGTACCATACAGTGACTTTTGCAGAAACTAGGCAGATTCATGATTCCCCTCCCCACACTCACACTGAATAGTGAAGTAACAAAATAGTTTGTTAGTTTCTTACTTATGCACAGGGTCTGACTAATCCGGGTGCCAGGTCGTTAGAGTGAAATAAAACAAATTTTTTGTCGACCATATGCATCTGAACAAGAAACTAGATTGCACTGAACTTTCCTATAAAATCTAAGAGAAAATGTCGGGCGCCTAAGTATTTTGCCTAGCTCTTAAGATTTTATGATTTTCGTCGGTCTCTGATTATATATGTATCTTGCTTTAGTGCGATAGAAAATTAATTGATTTTTTTAGAACTTAAGCTACTCATTTGTTACCCTTCAAATTTTGGCACACTGGTGAAAGAAAACGGAGAGGCTGACGTCATCATTACCTGTGAAACCAGGGACACGTATTTTTCCACTAAAATTATCTGTAGTTCGTTCGCAAATATTTAACTCAAGCCCTAAACACCTAGGCCCAAGCGTAGGTCCCCTCGAAGTTTATGGCCCTCATTTATTTTCAAAATAATATTTTATGTAACGGAAGATAAATGGAGAACAAAATGCAACAAGGATATTATTGGTTTCTTGTTTAGAGCTTATGTAAAATATGCCCTTTAAATGCAAAAACTAATAAGGTAAAGGCGCCAAGTAGGACCACTTTATGGTTCATTGCCTTTTATTATTTTTATTATACACGTTAAGTTCATTAGTCCAATTCCTTGTTGCGTCGAAGTTTAATAAAATAACTAAGAAAAAAGCAGCCATTTTTTTTTCTTTTCACGTATTTTTCAGTCATTTGTGGTTTTAATTACACATTTGTATAATGAACTATATTGAAGCAAAAATTAAAATTACATTTCAGAGTTGTACGGAGCACTTTTTGTTGCATTCATTCCGGATATCTTTACAACTTTTGCCATAGATTTTCTAATTGAATTTAGAAGTAGGAACACAAATTAAGTGAAAATCAAAGAAACAAAAATGAGTATAAACGTAAATGTGTATTTATAGGTTCTTATAATACATACCAAAATACAAGAACTGCTTAAAATATTGGAATGATGATTGGAACGATTGTGTGTTGTGTAGAGGAGGCAGGATCTGGCCCTCCGGGTCTAGGACTTTACTATGACTTAATCGAGCTCTGGTTTATCGCTTTCAACTATCCTTAATTGCCTTTGAAGCTCAGAAAACATGAGAATTTCGCTCAGAACTTGAGAAATTACAAAGAATAAGTACATTGGCCAAGAAATACCAGCGGATAACTTTATCATATAAACGTAATCAACAGAAACGTCAAAATGCAACTATTTTTCATAACGACCATATTAGTATTAACAGCAACTAGTATTAGTTGCTTGATAAGGCAACTTTTTGATGAACATCTTTTGTCGGATTTTGAAGCAGAAACACGGGCTCTTTTTACCGGCAAAGGCTATATTGTCATTGTATTATTCAGTTTACTCGATGATAATGGAAAGTTTTAGACTCGGAATTACAAGAATAATATGGTAAAAATTAACGTGATTACGATACTGTACTTTTGTAGAATCCAAACTTTGTTTATAGATGCGTTTCTTATTTCGACGATTTTTTGCTTAAATATTCACATTCTACAGCATTTCTTTTTTTCCCCTGTAAGAGATCCTTTTCGCATCTAATTGATTTGGTTTTTTCTTTCATCTTATTTTTTATTTGTTTATCCCTTCTTCATGATATTTTATTTAAAAAACGATCGTAAATTCTATTAGAATGATAAAACTTGTAGGTTCTACTTTTTTTCTTATATTTTGAAAATAAAACGTCTTTTTTTTTTGTAGTAGGCAAAATATTATTATGGAACAAATTAGTCAAAGCAATCTATTTAGTTATTGCTGTATGTTGAAACTATAAACTTAATTAATATTAAAATATTAAGACATATGATCTCAAAATAGATATAGATAATTGTAAATTTTTCAGAAGTACGAAAACAAGCGAAATATCGTAAGATAAAAAGCCACTGTCGTTCCCAGAAAATGCATTTCTTTCCTTTTCAGATCATAGAATACCGCTGAAGGGGTGACACTCCCAAGTGATCCACCCTTTTGACACTAAACCCTTTTCATCCTGAACCGGCGAATTCCAAAGAGGGGAACGAACACTGCGAGCTCTGCAGTGAAGCCCTCTGCCCCTAGTCTAGGAGCTCGGGTTCCACGGTTTGGGCCACTGCTTCAGTTTCCGAGATATCTCGGGTTCCACGTTTTACTGGATAAGACTGGGATGGCTGGTAAATACAATGTAAACACGCAGTTTTGAAAGTTTTTAGGCTGGATATTTAAAGTCATCTGCTTGAGAAATGAGGAGCGACATTATTTTATGCATATTCTTGCGTGTAACTGGATGAGATAGAATGTGTGAAATATTTTTGGAGAAAGAAAAGTTGGAATTATAGTGCAATGGAAAGAGCTGGTTAGAGGACAGTTGAATATGTAATGTTCAGGAGTTCCAGGTTGACTGCATACACATAATGGTGAGCTAATTAACTTAAATCTGTGTAGATACGCTGGAAATGGTCCATGTGCACTTAGAAATTGTACTTCTACTGGATGTTTGCAGCGTTGTTTTAGTTTTACTTTTGGCAGGAAATCATGAACTCTCCGACCAGTTTCTGCAGTGTCCCAGTTTTCCTGCCAATTTTGAAGAAGTTCAGACCAGAGGAGATATTTGAGGAAAGATTTTGGCAACGGAATTTTATAGACGAATGGATGTGTAAGACTCATTGCTGCGGTTTTAGCTAAAAAGTCGGCTCGTTCATCGCCGAAGTGTCCCATATGAGCTCTAATCCAGTTTAGTTTTATATTTGGGTTTTCTCTGTAGAGAGTTTGAACGTCTCTGACCAACTTTGAGGTATGCATTGGATCCAATATCGCTTTGAGAGAAGACATTCTATCTGAGAATATTGTAGTGCTCGAGATAATATTTTTTGATGCGATATAGTGTAAAGCGGGAAAAATGGAGAAAAGTTCAGCTTGAAAAACTGAATTATTTACAGTTAGTTTGGCTGACCAATCGTAGACAACCTGATTATTGGAGATGTGGGTGAATGCTGATGCTGTTCTATCACATATTTTCGAACCGTCCGTGAAAATTCCTGTATGAAGTATTGAAACATTAGGTTCTTCTAGACTAATATACGGAATTGCACACTGTAATTTTGGATGTTCTGTCCATTTTTGGCTGGCTTCTTCAAAGCTATTAGATGAGAAAGTATTATTTGGTGATATTTGAATTGTGGTTTTCCTGATAAATATGTTTCCCAAAGCTAATTTTCGATGAATTGTAAGAGCAATTGGTGGAATACCCGCAAGAACATGCAAAGTGGTATGAGCTGATGTGTTATATGCTCCTAAGACAACAAGGAGGAAATGACGTTGAATAGTTCCTATTTTCTTCAGATCTTTCTGCTTCAAAAATTGACCCCATACTGCAACTCCATAAAGAATTGAAGGCTCTATTACTGTTTGGTATAGCAATCTGCGTAGTTGGATATTTGCTCCACAAGATTTTCCAGAGATGCATTGTAGCTTACTCAGAAGAAGAATTGATTTTTTATGGATTTTTTCCAAGTGTGCTGAGCAACTGAGCTTTTTATCCAGCCTGACTCCAAGATAATCAATTTCTTTGTACCTTTCGATGAAATTGTCGCCAAGTTTTATGATGAGCTGTCGAACGTAGTTTCTAGGTTTAGAAAGAAATAGGGATTTTGTTTTCTCTGGACAAGCTTGTAACTGGTTTTCTTGGAGCCAATCATGCAATCTTCTAAGTGCTTCATTGGCTGAGGACTCGAGTTCATTCCGAGTTGAGGCTGACACTACAAAGATGATGTCATCTGCAAATGCTTGTATATGGACGTTTTCAGGCCATGAAATGTCAAGTAGTGGTGCTAAAACGAGGTTCCAAAGTTCTGGGCCACTACAAGACCCTTGCGGACATCCTTTGGATGGGGTTGCGTTCACCAAAGGGGAACCTGAAAAGATAGTAATATTTCTTCCTGATAAAAAACTCTTGTATAATTCATAAACACCACTTTCGCACTTTGAACGAAGGAGTTGCTGCAATATCGATGTCCATGTTATATTGTCAAAGGCTCCAATTACATCGATTGAAATCAAAAGGGTCAGCCCAGGCCCGTGTCCAGGATTTCGTAAAGAGAGGGGTTTTTGCAGGCCTGTCACTTCAAAATATTTTGTTTTGAAGGGGAGGGGCAAAGCGTTTGATCGATACATTTCATCTGAAAAAACAACAAAATATGTACAAAAATGCTTAAATTCATCATGTTTGCAGGGAAATGCCAGTTGCGACAAACTGCTCCAAAAGACTGCTAAATGAACTTTTCTGTACCAAAATTGGACAAACTTGCGCCAAAAGTGCGATTTTGCATTTAATGTTGCAGTTCCTTCAGCATATTTGGCAGATTTTTCAGATTATCATCAAGTTTAGGCATTTGGCGCTTGTTTTTACTATTTTTTTTTATATAGCCCCGTTTTTTTTGCGTATTTCAAAATTCGATTGCATCCGCTTTTGAAAAATTCAATCGTTTTAATTTATTATGTGATCGTTTCCTTTGAGTTGAAAAATTTTGCATTGACCATTATTTTCAACCATTCTTATCTTTTGTTTTCAGAAGAAGAGGACTTGTAAGTTCGTCTTCTTGCCACGCCCACTCAAAAATGTCAAATCTAGTTGCATCCGAATTGATCTAAGCAAATGCCATGTGTAAAAACTAATATTGTTCACCGGTTTTTAATCTTGGGTTTCTTAAGATTTTAGGACAGAAAATTGATCCCTAATTTTGGTTGGAGACACATAAGATAGCAAAAATCGGGGAATTCTAATGCTCTGGCGATGAAAATGCAGACATTTAAAGTTTCTGAGACTCGAGCATTACTTTCCATATTCTGAGCCTGCCTCAAAATTTTTATTCTTATTTTTTCACATGTATTTTAAAATTCCTTTTCTTATGACATCATTTCTCAAAAGCATTTTTTTCATTGTAATTTCATTATTAATTTTGTGATTAAATATCAAATTGTTAAAAATTAAAGGTTTTAATGGTTTCCTTTGCTTGATCTTCAGATTTGTTAATAAAGTAGCTCAGTATGTAACATATATGACTATGTGTATAAGGTCAAATGTTAGTAAATAACTTACAGGTACCAAAGAAAAAAAAAGATTAATAAATAGCTCTTTAAAACTCACTTGTAATTTGTTGAGGTACAGTTTTTAAATTTAACTATTCTTTTTTGCTTTTTTTTAAGCCTTTTTGAGTATGTTTTTGAGTTTTATGTATATATATCTTGTGTCTTTTACATATATTTATGAACTACATAAAAGCAAACAAAATTTAATAGATATCAAACACCAAAACTTAAGTGTGAACAAAAGCAGTGATGTATTAAGCAAAGTAAATATGTGAACTAAATTTAAATCAGTGTAAGAAAAAGTAGAGCAGGACGTGACTTGTTTTTTGTGAAAAATATTAGACAAAAAAGAAAATAAATAAATAAATATAAAATAAAATAAAAATAAACAAAGAAATGAATGTAATTAAGAGAGCTTCAATTAGTAGTTGGAGTGTTGGAGTTTTTTGTATCCTTAATCTCCTTTTTTATCATTTTATCATGTCACACATGTTTCTGTGCGTGAAATGTACATAGTTGCTGCAAATTGATGCAAAATTTAACTTTTCGCTGCTGCAAGCTGCTCCAAATTTGCAATTTTACTGCTCCAGGCTGCTCCAAATTCACCGTTTTACTTCTCCAAACTCACCATTTTCCTGCTCCCAAGATTGCTCTAAAAGCGAGTTTAGGACGGCACATCCCTGTGTTTGTAAAATCCAGGGAGAGGTGTAGCAATTGACCCCCCTGATTTCCCAAATGACGGGCCTGCTTTTGGCTTCAATTATTTTCATTCTTAGTTGCATTGTCAGGAAAACACACTTCAGTGTGCAAATAATTCTTCACTGTTTAAGGTCATAATGAGGAGCTTAGCAGTTTGGAGGGGAGGGGGGATGGTTCAAATTCACAGAAGATTAGGTTTTTAAGTAATATACTACCTATTCTATTAATGTATTTTACACTCAGCAGAACCTTGTTTAGCCAGCGCCTGTTTATCCGGATCAAATTTGTAGAAAAAATATATTTACGTAAATAATCATTTAAAATTATGATTTCAAGAACAGAAGTTTAAATGCGCCACGTACAATAAAGTATAGTACTAATTTAGCAAACAATACTTTGGATGTCAACCCAATACTATTGCAGCTGAATCATAACTGATGAAGTAATTGAGAAAAAATGGTATGATATAGTTTTGTTAGAAAGCATTGTTTTTTGGTGCAATAAAAGATACGTCTGCATATTTAAGAATATTATTGATTATTATCAGGATTTTCGTTTATTAGGGTTGCCTTTGGTCCTATCTAGTCCGGATAAATGAGGTTGTATTGTACATGTAAGGATCGTTATGAACCCCACCTCCCAGAAATAAATTTCTGGTTGGGCAAGAAAACCTCAGTATTTATCCATTTTACTGCTTGTTTAGATTCAAACCTATTATCTGTTTACAGTGCAATATATTACAACAAGTACTGAGAAAATTTCACAAACTCTTTTATAACATATGTTTTCAGGTTTTAATATTGTAAGATAATGCTTAGCAAACTAAATAGAAAGAGTTTTGATGCAGATGTAAATTACATTAACAAACACAATTACTATGCATCTACAGAGCGGTAACAGTTATCGCTTTTTGTGAAACACCCCAGATAAAAACCCCATCTGAGAAGCAATATTAAACAAAGTATTGACAGCCCATTCAACTGTTCCTCCATCTCTGTTTTTCCAAAATATGATTTTAGTTGACTAAGAGAAGACAGTGTCGTAAGTTACCAGGCAACTTCAAAGAGAATGCTTTTAAAAAAAAGTTCTGTACACAAATTTGAACATTAAAGCTAATTTTAAGTCAAATATGCACAATTCTTAATTTATTTTTTTATTTTTTCTCCAATGGGAGGGGTTTAACCCCTAAAACCCTCCCCTTGGACACGGCTCTGTGTCAGCCTGTCATTATTTATGCAGTTGTAAATTTTATCAAAAGATTTTGTAAAGCGTTCTCCGTAGAGCGTCCAGATGTGAATCCAAATTGATGAGGACTATTGAGACCAGAGCTATAAAGATGGTACTGTAATCTGTTAAGAACAAGCTTTTCTAGAATTTTTGATAAAACGGGAAGTAATGTGATTGGCCTATATGACGTAAATAAATTAAGTGGTTTGCCATGTTTGTGAAATAGAAGAAAAACACCCTGTTTCAGAGCTTTGGGAAAGTATCGAAACTGAAGGCAGGCATTAAAGAAATACAACAATAGATCTGGAAAAACAAAGTGAACATAACTCCAAATATAGGAATCAAGGCCGTCATAACCTGGGGCTTCATTTTTTCGCAGTTGTTTTATGGCAAAATTTACTTCCTGCGATGTGAATGCTGGAGACTCAGGTAAAGTGACTGAATGATCATTGGCTCTTATATTATCTGATGCCGGAGGGAAGAAATGATTTAAAAGAGACTTCAAAAACATTTCTTCAGAGTCATTGACATGAAGCATGAACTTTTGAGTAATTTTTGTTCAGATTTTATGACAACGTAAAATGTAGGAAATTTTTTTCCCGTCGGGCTTTTTCACAGGTTCACGCGAGCGCTACACCGTGGCTTTCGAAAGGGGAGCGACGGTCACGGCTACACAAAATTTAACGGGCTCAAATTCACAAAAATACTTGAATATATTAACGGCCAAACGTACCTTAAGCGCCTAAAATTTCAAGCTTCCAATATAATAAAATTTTTCGTAAATTGACTCTAAACTTGCTAATTTGGCACAAAAAGCTGATCCCATTTTGGATCATACTTTTCGGAGATCCTAGATCCTCAGGATTTGGATCTAGTAAGCTGAAAATTTGCATAGGTTAGTTTCAAAAGCATCTCTACACCTCTATGAAATTTCATCCAAATCGGAGATGGTCCAGTGAGGACGATGTGAAAAATTAGGTCAGTTGACGTGGAACGACTCATATATTAGATATAGAAGAAAAAAAAAAGGGTAGCTCCAAATTTCAATTTTTAGAAATAAATGTTAATTGGGTGGGAAAAAAAAACAAGTATTTAAAAAAAAAAGGAATTATTTCTGTGAGATCAAAAAAGAGGCAACATTGTAGCAAACCATTCGAAATTTACCTCTTGCAACATTTATTTTTTTATTTTACAATTTACTACTGGTACCCACACGGCTTTGCCCGTAGTAGAAAATTAAAAGGTCATTTGGTTCGCCTGTATATTTACAAATAATGGATAATGAATTTCTCTCCAATTTGCTATATTCATTTGCTCGCCCATTTTACGGTTCCACGTTATGATAATTTCGTAATTTAATCGTCCACGTTCTGATCATTTGCTCGGTAAATATTTCTTAAAATTCGAATAAAAAAAGAACAAAATTGAATTTTCGAAAAATCGCTTCGAGGTGCACACCTCCATGCTACAAACTAACTTTCATGAAATTCGGCCGAACGATCTCGGCGCTATGCACGTGACAGAAATTCAGGCATCCTGACAGAGAGACATCCAGAGATCCAGACAGAGAGAGATCCAGACACAGAGACTTTCAGCTTTATTATTAGTAAAGATTTCAATTGAAATTGCTGTAAATACCTCGAGTGAAATAATTTATTTCTTAATTTATCGTTCGCTGATTGAAGTTTGCTGATGTTTATTTTTATTATAAAAATTACGTACATATACAAATAAACGTACGATTAATAGGATGGATGTAAATCAGGCTTTATAAATTAACTTAAATTTGCTTATTTTTTCCCCAACTTTAAAGTGTTTGGCTGTGCACAAGGCCAGCGTGAAAAGTGTCAGGCATTGCAAGATTTAACTCCTAATGGTATCCCTTACAAAATATTAAAGAATCACGCTTTATACCGTTATTTGTTTGGGCAACAATTTTACGTGCCTTTAATAACTGTTGCCTGCCAAAGCCAGCGCGACTTAAGTTTCATAATAGCGAACCGTTCTTAAATGCTGCAGCGCACTAAAAATATTTTTTTCAGATAAATTGTGATTTTTTTTGTAAGATTTTGAAGTAAACATAATAAACAATCTATTGTAACTTGATTCGTGTTTTAAACGATTTTGTATGACCATGTAAATTTAGATTTAAACTTAATATTCCGTTCCGTCCCGGGTTTCCCTATTAGCTGAATTGTTCAAAAGGTGCTACTACTTTATTTGTTTGTTTATTTATTTTTGCATATTTATTTCATTAGATGAGAGAGACATAATTTGTTTATAGAAAATAGTTTAAAAAGTTAAAAAGGTGTATTTCACATACTTTGCAGTCTTAGCTAATCAAGGAAATATTGATCAGATGCTAGAAAGTCGATGTTGTTTTTCGCGAAAGTAGGCTCGTTTAGCTCTGGACGGAACTTCTTGTTCGTGCAGAGAATCTGCATACCCGTCAGAGATCTTATTACCTAATTTTTGAAACACCAACGTATTTTCGATTTAAATACTGCATTTTGCTAAATTTTGATCTTTTAGTGTTTAAATGTATTTTCTTAAACCAAGGAGGTAGAGCAGGGGAGAGGACGGAGCTGATTTTATTATTTTATATAAACATTTCCCATTTTATGTTATGTAAAAATTAATTTTGTTATTCTTTCTGAATTTTTGTTGTTTTATTACTATTCTATCTATGAAACTCTGTTTCTATATTACCTTTAAGTGACATCTTGTCACGAATTCATATTAGCAATAAATAATTCAAAACAGGCATTGAACATTTTGTTTTGCAATAGTCAGTTAAAAAGATGATAGTATGTATCTAAAATTTATGTTAAAAGTTTGTAAACATGTAAGAATTGACGCCTCAACGGAAAAGTTTTGTTCAATGAAAGTCACAAATCTTGTCACTTACAGAACTAGCCGCATTTTAACAATGCATGCAATAGGTTTTGGAAGCTTGTTGTCTTGGTGACATGAATATGATTGAGTAAACATTAGTGAATCAATTACTTTTGTCGTTAAATAACTGTCTCATTAACATTAATTTAGAAACTGTTTTAAGCTCTGACATTATAAATGGTAAGCAATAATTCAAGTTATTGATTAGGGGGAAAAAACGCTGGTATGAGTTGTTTTTAAATATTTTTCTTCGAGAGATAATGACCTAGATAGGTTTTAGCGCATTTTCACTGAAAGGAAAAATTCCGCATCAGAAAAGAGACTCAATCTGTAAACAATCAAGAAACACTTAGACTTTCTCTTTCCACCTGATTAGAAAAAGAAATGCCATTGAATCTTTTATAATTATTGTTCTCAGAAAAATTCTCAGATGTTTGTGTTTCTTGCTAAGTTTTTAAATTATGACGAAGTTTTGGACTTTTAAATCTGTTCTAGTGTAGTTTATTCAATTCATTATATTGTTTGAAAATTGTCTGGCCAACAATTTTCAACAACAAATTGTCTGTTCAACAACAGAATGAACTTTACTCATACATTTACAATTGCAGTCATGCCTCTGAAGCATGTACTTGAAATCCAGCAAGCTAGTTCTGGTAGGCAAATAGTTGCTGGAATTGAAGGCAAGTTTATACAACTAATATCTAAATCACTTGATTTTCAGTATCGCCTCGTCGTGCCTGAAGACAGAGAATGGGGCCGTATGAAAAATGGTACCTGGACTGGCTTAATTGGGATGGTCGTCCGTGGCGAAGTTGACATGGCTTTGACTTATCTCTCCATTACTGAAGAAAGAATGAAAGCTGTTAATTTCAGCACACCTTATGTGTTGGAAGATTTAACTTTTGCCACGAACTTACCGGGATTCTTAAACGGAATGACCTATTTACGTCCGTTTCAACTCGATGTCTGGCTGTGCTGCTTGGGACTTCTACTCATTATACCAGCAGTGTTCTGCTTCTTATTGCAGCAGAAGTATGGATACTTTCATTTGTTCATCAAATTCTACGGAAGCTGTTTTAAACAACCTTTGCTCATCAAAGAAACTGCTTTTCACATTAGGTTATTATTTGGTTGCTGGTGCTTCCTGTCAATGTTTATTTCACTTAGCTACACCGCACTTTTAGCTTCTTTTGTGACCTTACCCACGATTGAAGATCCTTTACGAAACCTCCAAGAACTGGCTGAAGCAGTAGCTAAAGGAAATTACAAATGCTTCATCGCCAAGGGATCTTCTGACTTAGAAATGATTCTGAACAGTGAAAACGAAAGTATTAGACAGTTAGGTGAATTGATAATTTCTCATAATTGGTATTTTGACAACTCTGAGAGTTTTTTAAAGGCCGGTGAAAATATTGCCGAACTTGGACAACGAACAAATTTTTACTTCAACTATGGAAAAGATGAGTTTGCAACTAAATATGTATCGAAAAATTCTTTTGCGATATCAAACAACGCTATAGCCTTAAAAAGTGGTTTTTGCTGCAAAGAAAAATTAAATTCTGTTATCGAACGCTTGAAAAGTGCAGGAATTTATCAGAAACTTCTGGAAGAAGAGCTGCATAAAACATATTTATCGAATCATCACGAATCTCCCGCATTAAGTGAAATTCGCAAGGTCCACCTTCGGGACGTATCAGGTGCTTTAATCATGTTAATAGCAGGTTGCTTTCTGTCAGTTATCTGCCTATCTGTTGAGGTAATAATGAATTGTTTCAATACAAAAGTTGGTAAGATTTCTAAGAAATTTTGATTACAGAAAATCTATGCTTTAATTAATAACCAAAACTGAGGAAATAAGATCGCTTGCAGTTAACGCGCTCTCGTTAATGCGTTAGAAAACCTAAATTTATCTTACATTATTATGAGGTTGTTCTAACGAAGTTATTTTTTGTAAAATTGCTTCAAACGTGTCAGATAACAGGAGGAAAATGTTTTTTTTCATCATAACGAATTAAAAGCATTTCCTTTTTTTTTTTCTTTTTTGAAAAGATTTAACGTCTTTGCTCTGTAATTATTTTTGGATACATTACCGACCTCAGCATTGCCATTTTATAACTGTTAAAAAACCATTTGGGCCCCTTTTGCACACATACAATTAACTTTTGAAACTGTGAATATCAATTTTTATTTTTTAAGTCTACATCACTACAATCATTAAAGTAGAGTTAAAAATTAGCCCCCTATGTATACCAGATGGTTAGCCTACATAGGTAAGAAATTTATTTATTTTTTTTGTAACAAAATTGCATAGCCTAGCAGGTCTCATAAGTGATCTCAATTAACGATGATTGAACTGTAATAAGCCAAAAAGAATACAAGAACATTATCTACATACGGAACACTTAATTGAGTAGCAAAGGTAAAAGAAAAAGAAAAAAGAAATAATTTTGAGTTTTCGAATTCATGTAAGAGAGATTTCGTAGGTAATGGTTTGTATTTAGACTGAATTGATAAAACTTAAAGCAAAAAATAAACTAAACCCTTTAAAACGAAACCTTAACTTATTTTACTTTTAGTATTGCCGTCAGCGTTACTTGACGTAGCTTTTGTCAAAATTTATTTCCGCTGCAATGCAGTAAATTATAATTTAACACAATGTTTATGGTATGCCCAAATGCATGAATCTTCTTCAACTGTTGCAACACAATAAAAATACCAATATTGATGCTTCCATCTCACTTCAAATTCTATGAACTCGTGTGCTGTTCAAAAACATTCCGAATCAATTTTAGAACGCTAAAAGTGTTTAAGTCACGTAATATGGGAAATATTTGAAACATTGATTACACAGAGTGTTCGTTTCGACACTGGAATAGTAAACAAACTTTATTCCTGAAATCTTTTTTTTTCTATTTTTATTAAAACACGGAAATGGGTATGAACTTATTAAAAAGTATTATGCATGCTGATAAATGATTTATGTGTATGATGAATTTTGTTACCAATGTGTGTAACTTGTACACTTGTTGTTCATCATTTGTTTCAGTTGTTTGAAAATGTTGAAACTTGATGTAATGTGTAGTTGTTTCAGTTACAAATATTCTTCTTCTATTTTTTTCAAATAGAATCTTCCTTGCATAACGTAAATGTTTTTTTTTTGCTATCAGGAGGCATGAAATGTAAACTTCAAAGCTAAATTTTTGAAAGAACATTTAACGTTAATAAGATTACGAAACCATCTTTAAGCTCATACCAATCCTATCGAGTTAACACTAGAAAGACGGAGGGGCCTGTGTGGCCCCTCGCATAGTTTGTTATTTAATAACTCGTATAATGTCTAACGGAACGTAATGTAACTTCCTGACTTTTCATTATATGACACTATTTGAATGCTTGTTTAATCATTTTATCATACGCCTCATAGTACTGTAAATATTGATCCTTATACCTAGAAAGACGGGAGGGGCCACAGTGGCCCCTAAGCTTTTTAACAATTAAAATTTTTTTTCCTTTCTCCTAATTGTTCTAGCATAAAGAAAGGCCGTTCTCTCTAGTTTAACCTGTAACTTTCGCTTTATACAGCCAGTTGGATATCCAAATGCTATAAACAGTACTGACTGCTTACCAGCCTAATGGTAGCCATTGCTCTTGAAAAGAAAAACTGATCCAAGCTTTTGGCCAGTATAGAGAGAAACACTACAAATAATTGCATACTAAGTTTTTATTTAGTCATGAAAGAAGATGCATTGGGGCATGTGGACACACTCAGGAAGAATTTTTAAAATAATTCACCCCAAAAATGGGTAGGGGCCACACTGGCCCCTTCAGTCTTTTTAGGTATACAGAAAATGTCAGTCGTTCTAGTGTTTTAAATATATATTAAACGTTCATGGAAATTTCTTAATTAAAAAGACTCGGCTAATCACTGAAAAGTGGCTACACTAATCAATAAAGTTATAACCATTTTTACTTTTAACCAGCATTACTTATATTTTCATGCTCGGAGTGTGCAGCTTAAAACTACTAACCCCAAATTACATCTGTTTGAGCGACAAATGTTCCGTCGCAAGGATTAAGTATGTAGCTGAGATTAAAACAAGAAGGTCCTCAAGAACAGAGAGTCACTTTTCCCGTATGTCAGTTATACATTACTTCGTTAAAATAAATCTTTACATTTCGTATTCTGCTCTAAATTATTTAGTATGATACTTTTTATAGTAAAAACAAGCACTCACTATACTTTTAAGTAATATAAAACTGTAAGGTTAGTTATTGCGAAAATTACGTAAAGTTATTTTTATCATAATATTAGGTGTTTTGCTTTAGTAAGTTTCAAGAAAACAAGGTTTTTCATTAGAAATGCTTGATTTTTTTGCACGATACATTTATATGTAGAGCATAAAATGTAAAACAGAAAAATGCCATCAATGTGAAATTTTAAACGAAAGAGAGAGATAAAGCGAGAAGAGTAGTAGCAATTTTTATACACAACTTTTTACTGTTGAAAGCAGTAATTAGCAAAACTGCATTTTTTTATTATATTAAAATAATACTGTTGAAAATTTAATCAGTCAGCGAAATATATGCCTATAAAATCTATTTACCTAAAATAAACTCACTTGTAGCCTACTTCTTAAGCCATCCAGAATGCTTCCGGGAAAAGTGCTGAGGTATAAACTGGAATTAGACTTCCTGTTCATCAGTGTTAACTCTATGAATGATATTTTTGATCTTTTATCAGAACAGTTTTCATGTTCATTGAACAAAAATTAGGGAACAAGAAAACTACTATCGCATTCTGAGTTTGTGAAATTTCTATAACGTTTTTTCCTGCAAATATTTTATTCTTAGGATTATTATTGCTTTAAATAAAAATCTTTCCATTTCGTCCATAAACTCTAGTGTTAAATAAATTTGAACTGTTCAGAATCATCCTTTTATTCACAAAGGATGGTAACACACTAAGGTCAATGTTCTTCATTAAACTTTTTCTCATTAAGTTTGCTTGAAGCAAACTCGCCATTAACTCAATTTATCCTGTAGAAATTAATACTATTTGAACGAAATCAATTCGAAATTGTGAAGAAAATTCTTAAATCAAAAAGTGAAGCCGGTGAAGATTTCTTGAACAAAATGTTTTTTTTTTTCTTTTTGCTTCAACTGGATAACTGCGGTGTATTTCACGTAAAGCTTGTCAACTTTTGCAGTTTTTTTTTTTTGCTTTCGCTATAGAAAAAATCTTTGATTACGAAAGCTTAAACACGTTTACATATCAATTTTACTTTAATTTTACATCCAGCATTTCATCTAAATCTAATTTTGCTGTCTCTTCATTTGAAAACATTCACCCGAATTCTTTATAGTCCAGTCAATGAACACATTATAGCGTGCATGGAATATGCGATAATTTTTGACTTCAGAATATTGTTAGGGGTATTTAAGTTCCCACCCCTAAAGGTGGGAGGGGGGAAGAAAATTTTGGGTTTTTCGAGGAAATGCCGGAAACGGTGGAAAAAATGCGTATAAAATAAAAATTCAAGCTAAATAAACTTCCTATGATTTTGTTTCTACACACATTTGTCAAATTTTCAATAATTTTCTGGATATATGTTATGAAAAATCGATGATTTTCGGAAAAGTTCTCTCTTTTTGTCAAACATTTGCTCCTAGTGCCTCCCAGGATTAATATTCATGAAAATTGTCAAGGACAAAGTTGTTGAGCTTTAAATTTCTTTCAATTTGATATGCTATTTTGTAATATGTTGTTCAACCAATCAAAAGTTAAAGAATTTCAAACACGCACTTTAATGACAAAACACGGAACACTTGTCATTCAGAAATTTGAAACTGACTCGAAAGGATCGCGCACTTCCTCTTTCCTCTATGAATTTGACATTCCTCATGGACAATAAGGAAGTATTCGTGGATCACTACAGCACAAATGACGTTTAAGGGGGGGGGGGCGTGAAATTGTGACTTTGTGACAAGGGGGAAGGAATGAGAAATAAATGTAATATTAAGCATTTTTTAAATACGAATATGTTTATGAAAAGTAGCTTGTAAAACGAACTTTGTAACAAAGGGGACGGGGAGGGGAGTAAAATGTTGAACAAAAATGTGACATTATTTATGGACAACCCTTTACGAAGGAATCGGACGACGATTTGAAAAATTACGTACATGTAGTATGAATTGGCGAACTGAGGACGTGCAGAAAGTCAGCACCATACATACTGTTTAAGAAAACTGATAACAACATTGATTTAATTTAATTTGAATTTGTTGTTACTGAAGATACCTAAGCGACAAAACTGTTAGGCAAAAAGAGACGACTGTATAAACCATATGAACATAAATGTAAGTTAGTAAATTGAAACGACGATCAAACAAGAAGGTTTCTGTGCAACTTTCATAATAACATTCAACTGACAAATCTGTTAATAATGAAGCTGCTGAAAAACGAGACAAAAACACTCCAAGTGTTAGGTGATGTTGACGTTGATATTCCAAAAACGGCTATCATCAGATGGCAAAATTCTTTGGTTGCTATCATTTGAGAGGAAGTCTTCCTGGTTGCTCTCTTGATAGCCAAATCCTAACTGATCACAACATTCTGCTGTCAAAATGTACCAGAAATCTAAAATCATACAACATGTATCTAAGGTATATATCAATTGTTCTTCTTCCTCTGAATCCGTTGCGGCAGCTGGGGTATCTCTCATGGTATGGTACTCTACCCACAGAAAAGTCCCTCAGTGAGTTCCGTTACAGGTTACAGATCATTTATCAAAGTAGCTGCAAACATCAAGACTGATCTGTAATTCTGCCTTACCACCAGGTACACCTCTAACTAGAAACTTAATGGTGAAGTATCGGATTGGGGGTTCGGAAAAGAAGGAATGACCAACTCTTGCCGAAACTCTCGGAATCGGATGTTGCTCCTGACGGAACCTTGAAGATGATTTTGACCGATTGCTTTTCTAGAAGTGACTTGTAAAAAATCATCGTTAAGCTACTCTGTCGCAAGCTTGCATTGCAAATTCAGTTGCAACAACGGTATCAATTATATTTATCTAGGACGAAAAGAACGACGATAACATCAATACATTACCAATTTCTTAGAACAACTTTTCCACGGCTGGTGATATGACCCTTCCGTCTCAGAATAAAACCAAGATGTCACCTTAAAGATGATATTTTCATTTTCTAATAACTGTCAGTCCATATTCCACATAAAAATTTTAAAAATATAATTAGTAATAATGTAATAAAAACTATAATTACAAAAAGGTGCTGCCTGTCAGCTACATATACCTTATTTTTATTATTAAAATTTTATTTTCATACTATAGTGCCACATATTCATTTCAATAAGAATAACGAAATTGAGTACATGCTAGAACTTTATAGTTTTTGATTGCTTGTCAGCTGGGTGTCGCGGTGATTGGGCATAGTCTTCGTATTTCATTGGTATCAGATTTGAATCTGCAGTTCAAGTGTTCAGACGGTGGATTTTTAAGATACAGAAAACCGTCAGGGTCTTCGTCACATGATTGCTGCACAAGATTCCTTAAGTTCCTGCTTGGCACAGACACTCTGAGACAAACAGAGAGAGGTAATTTTTTTTTTTCTCGAAAAGTATTGGTTTTCAAGAACACATATCTAAAATGCCACTAGAAATGTGACATATATAGTATATAAAAGCGATTTCACAATAAATTTAGTTAACTTTCGCTTTTATTCAGAACACACTTTTCCTGCCGTTTCCGAGATATAATCAAAAACCACAAAATGTGGGTCCCCTTTCTCACCTTATTCTCTCCCCCCTCCTTTCAGGGTCGGGGACTTTCAGTATGTTTACTTATTAATTACTTCTAACAAATTTCTTACTGAGGAAGTGCTGGCATTCTGCACTTCCTCAGTTCACTTTCGTTAAATAATGCCATGAGTATGGCGCTAATTCATACTGCATATACGTAGTTCTGTAAATCTTTGTCCGATTTCTTGGTAAGGGGCTGTCCATAAATGATGTTACTCTTTTTAAAACATTTTCGACCCCCCCCCCTTGTCACAAAGTCACAATTTCACACCCCCCCCTTTAACATCATTTGTGTTGTAGTAATCCACAAACACTTCTTTGTTGTCCATCAGGATAGTCGAATTCATTGAGGAAAGAGGAAGAGCCAGTTTGAAATTTGTGAATGGCAAGTGTTCCACGTTTTGCCATGAAAGTACGTGCTTGAAATTCTGTAACTTTTGATTGATTGAATAAAATGTTACAAAATAGCATGTCAAATTGAAGGAAATTTAAAGCTCAACAACTTTGTCCTTGAGATGTTTCATTAATACTAATCCTGGGAGGCACTAGGAGCAAATGTTTGACAAAAAGAGAGAATTTTTCCGAAAATCATCGATTTTTCATAATATATACCAGGAAAATTATTGAAAATGTGACAAATATGTGTAGAAAAAGTTTCAAAGGAAATTTATTTAGCTTGAATTTTTATTTTAAACTCATTTTTTCCACCGTTTCCGGCATTTTCTGGAAAAACCTAAAATTTTCTTCCTTCCTCCCTTCCACTTTTAGCTCCCCCCTAGGGGCGGGGACTTTTAATACGTTAACTAACTAACTACCTCTAACAATATTCTGACGTCAAAAATTATCGCATATTCCATGCACGCTACACCCCTGTTTTGAGCACTCATTGACTGAACTATTAGGGTAGTATTTAAACAGATTATCCACTATATCAACCTGAATTCAGTATTTGAACATACTTTACAGTGTTTTTTTGCTTCTGAAAATAAAAATTACTTAAAATATTGCCGAAAGTTGGTTTTGGTAAGTGAATGATGTCATCTGTATTTTTCAATGACTTAAGTATTCCTTTTAAATTGTTTGAGTTTTGATGCAGTTGATGTACTTAACTTTTTCATGAGAAGCGAACGTTTAATAAAAGGTTAATTTTTTGTACAATCAACAAATTAATTATTTGGAATTGACCGGGACAATAGTAATATTATCAGAGAAAAAATAGACCTTGGACAAATACATGTAATGTTTTCGATCAAAAAATAAGAAAAAAACACCAGAAAATAGCTTTTTTTTTTTCAAATTTCCAATGGCAGATTGTGAAAAGTTATAATATGATAAAAACGTGAAACAAAAGAGAATAGAGGAACAGAGAACAAAAAATATTGCAACAAAGTTCATTAATCCATATTGTCTCTAGCCTCTCAGCTAGGGAGGTCTTGCGAAGCGCGGTACATTGCAGTAGGTGGGCGCGGTCCATGTCCTCTCCACAGCCACACAGATTACAGGAAGGAGAAGGAGCAATTCCGATTCTGAAAAGGTATTTTCGCAGGCAGTCATGGCCGGTGACCAGGCGGAATTCCGCAACTGCTCTGCGTCTTGGGCCATTACGCAACATCAGAACAGCACCTCTCCAGTTTTTATGGAGTACGCCGGTAATAAGTTCGTGTCGTGCACGGGCCCTAACTGCGTCCTTAACTAGTTTTTTAATACCGCAGAAAGGCATTGGTCGAGGAATACTCTGCGTGACCAGAGCGCCCCTTTTGGCCAGGTAATCTCAATTTCATTACCAGGTACTCCACAGTGGGCAGGAACCCATTGGTGGAAGATAGATTTCTTGAGAGTAGCTAGATTCTGAAGGTGATGATGACAATCCAGGATGTTATGTGTCAAGGGGTGGTTATCAGATACAATAGCCATTAGGATAGTTCTAGAATCGGAGAGTACTACTCCACTTGTGAAACTGTCTAGTTGGCAATGAAGCTGAGCTAATGCTGTAGAGATCGCAGCAACCTCTCCGTCAAACACAGTACCTTGTCCCATAGGGACATAAAATGAGAACAGTTCGGAGTAAACTCGGGCACCTGCGTTTTCGCTATCAGGCAGAAGGGACCCATCGATGTATATCCGTAACCACTCAGGTTTGGGGAAGCAAGTTCCCAACAAAGGTCAGGGCTCTAAGTATGGACGGGTCTACATTGTTTTTTAAAACACTTGGACACAATCCGAGATTAATTTGAACTGGTACTGAAACTGTTGGGTTCTGCAAGGGAACCAGACACTCTGGTTCGAAGTTTAAATGTGATGCGTCTTTTAGCCGCAAAACTCCCTGAAAGAAGCCCATCTGAGTCTTTAGTTTTCTATCTAAGTCTCTAGTGGTCTCTTTCCATAGTGACAAGCACCCAGGAACTCGAATAATCTTTTCCCAAAGAATTAAGACTTTTTCTTGAATTAAAGCCCATCACCAGTCCATCCTGGTGACATGGACATCCTGGCCCATCACCAGTCAACAGAAGCATGGCGTCAATGGGGTTGGTTTTCACTGCCCCCGAAACAATCCGCAAGGATTGGTTCTCAACACCTCTAAATAGTCGAGCACACTCTGGCCGGCCACAGCGAGCGGTTCTACGCAATAAGTCATTATAGGACGTATAAACATGTGATAAGTCTGAAGCAAGGTCTTACGATTACAGCCCCATCTTGCCCCAGCAAGGCGCTTAAGGGCACTTATTCTTTTTGTGCACGATTGATAATGTCCTCAACATGGGGTTTCCATGTCAATTTATGATCAAACGTCGCTCCCAGATATTTAAAGTTGTCACAAGTGGGGATCAAGGTATTCTTATACAACAGTTGTAGGTCCAATGAATGATACATAAGATAAAAATTCAGACAGAATGATTTATTTAAATTTACTTCTATATTATTAGTATCACACCAATCCTCCAAAGTTTTAAAAGTATTAGAGAGTTTATCCACTAAGTTTACTTCTGCTTTAACTTTCTTAGAGATTGTCCAAAAAACCAGACCATCAGCGTATAATAGGCATTTTATGCCTGGAACATTTTTTAGTTTCAAAATCATATCGTTAATATAGATGTTGAAAAGTGAATAGCTTCTGACAGCTCTCTGAGGGAGGCCCGTCTTTAGTATCTTGGATTTTGACAATGCACTGTCGTATCTAACTCAACACGAGCGCTAACAAAGGAAGGATGGAATCCAGTTAAAAAGATTTGCTCTGATACCCAGAGTTGACAGCTTATATAAAAGGTTCTCTCGCCATACGTTGTCATAGGCAGATTTTAAGTCTATAAAAATAGCTGACAGGATCTGGCTGTTATCAAGAGCGTCCTTGACACATTGACTCAAAAGAACCACATGTTGGTTAGTACATCTATGACTTCTGAGCTCCGCTTGTTCTTCGGCCAATAATTCATTCGATTCTAAATAGTAGTTGAGTCTTCTCACAATTATTTTCTCCATAGCCTTTCCCACTACGCTAGTTAATGAGATCGATCTATAGCTATTAAGATTATCAAAATCTTTATCCTTTTATGTATAGGTGCAATAGTAGAAGATCTCCAGTCAGGTGGTACGATGCCGGTTTTCCAAATTAAATTGAAAAGAGTCAGGATGGTTTCAAATTCTAGGGATAAGGTGGACAAGGAATTCAAAATGGATCTTATCGCCTCCAGGAGATTTACCACATGGAAGATTTCATAGAACATAAGTCAGTTCGTCTTTGGTAATGGGAGTTTCAAAAATAGAATCAATGTTAGGTTCGGAATTCGCCTGCAGGAGTCTAGTTTTCTGTTTGACCTTGGACATATGTATTTTTGCATAAGGGGATTTTGCAGAGAGCCTCAAAGTAATGCTGTGCAAAAGCCTTTGCAACAGCAGAATCAGAAGATACCGTTTTATTTTCAACTATGAAAGACTTTTTCGGAGAGTTAGGAAAATGGTTCATTAAGTTGCCAATAAATTTATACGTTTTCTTACTGTCATTTTGATAGTCAATATTAGAAATAAATTCATTATGTGTTGATCGTTTAAGGTCATTTACGGTTTTCCTAAATAGAGCAGCTTGTTTTCTCCAAGATTGGACATCACTGGGGCGAGTACTCAGCTCTTCCTTTCTCCTCAGTCTCTCTTACCTTTCATTGCTGTTAAGTCATCAGTCCAAAAACACCTATATTTCCTTTGCCTACCTCTAGGGATAGCTTTTTAACGCATTTCACAATAATATCTCTTAGACTTTTGTAGATACCATTAGGGGATAAGGAAAAATCAAGGTTGTCATGGCTGAGATCATTTTCTAACATAGCAGTATAGAGAGGCTAATTTGCCTTCTTAAAGTTCCAGGAGGTCTTTGATTGAGAGAACGGCCTCTGTACAGCCTTGGGTATTTCGATTTCCGCAAGTACCTGCCTGTGCCCTGAACCAGGGTCACACAAAACCGTACTTTGAGTAAAGTTAAAGAGGTCAGCAGTAACCATCAATAGGTCTGGGTTATGACCCTTACCATTATAGTGTAGATAAGTATTTGGATCCTTTTTGTTGTATACTAATTCAAAATTTGTTGAATTTAGGAGGTCTTGGATTCTTTTTCCAGCATCATTTGTGTGACAATAGCCCCATAAGAGAGAATGGGCATTAAAATCTCCTATGAAGATAGAGTGTTTTGAAATGTTAACCTAGGAAAAGTCAGGAAGATTACCAGAAGGACTGTATATGGACAAGATTTTGTAGTGAACTCCACATTTCCAAACATCTAAGTGGGTGACCTCGCTTTCATCCTTACTAGTCCCAATGGTTTTAATGGAATGGAAATCAGCTGTTAATTCCCTTCTTACTCCTATTAATATGCCACTAGCCATAAGTCTAGATTTTGTAAGTACTACGTGTAAAGTATACCCAGCAACCGGTTACATTTTTTATTTTCTGTTGCGAGATTCGCCTCCATGATCGCAAAGACATCGATTTCCTTCTCGCGCAGAGTCGGTAAAAGTTCCGTGCGCTTCGATTGGGATAGACCGCCAGCATTCCACCGCAACACACGAAGTATATCAACCTTAGGAGATGGAGACATGCCAAATTGTAGATCTTTTAGCCACTCAAGAGTGTTACCAGGGTGCACCATGGGGAGGTAGATCTCCCCCCCCCTCGGAAAATAGCTTAAATGGTGAAAAAAGTTTGTATTTAAAAATAAAGTTATCACTTTGTTTTAGCTATCAATCAATGAACTAAATTTGTCAACTGTGTTTTGATGAAATCCTTTTTGTACACAACGAGTAAAGTTGTATACTTTGTATAGAACTTTTCACTTTTGTGTATACAAAAGATCCCTTTTGCATACAAAGTTATCACCTTGTTTCAGTGATCAATCAGTGAACCGAATTTGTTAACTGTGTTTTGATGAAATCCCTTTTGTATACAACGAGTAAAGTTTAAAACTTTAAGATTCATGCAAAATCAGATGCAAACGCTTCAAGTAAGAAAATATATGAATATAACTAGTTTTGGTCCAATCGAGACTCTTATTTTCTCACCGCAAGCAAGAAATATTTAAAAAAAACCCCCTAATATAGTCTGAAAATTTGATATAATAGTCACTTAAAAAAAAGAAAAAACAAGAGACTTTCTGTATAGAATCATTTGAATTCATTTTTTTAGAATTGTTGATCGAACAATAAGGCTCAAACGTTTACTCATGGGTGCAAGTTTGGTGATGTGTTCAAGACGGAAAATATTTTGAGCCCCCCCCCACATGCGTGCTTAAGTAAAAATTTACGATCATAAATGTTGTAGATTTTGAGTATGGCAGTTTTGGAATCTGTGTTTACTTTGAACTTTTCACTTTTGACTACTCTAACAATATGGACCTAGTAGTTTTAATTGTAATATTTAAGACATTTGATATCGTAGTTCCAAAAACCAGCAATAATTGGGGGTCTGGGGGCTCTCCCCGAATTCAAAAACTTCAATTTTTTTAAATTGAAGTCTAAAAAGCGCAATGATAGGCCATTTTGGTAAAGTTCAGGGAAAAGAGAGGTTCAGGGTCCCAAAATCACAATATTGGGTGATCTTCAAAAATATTATAGAAAGAGGGAGGGGGCGCTGGCTCTCCCCGAAATTGAAGCTTTAAAAACGAAATTGTACTCCCTCTTTCATAACATTTACACGCTTTTTGAATGCATTATCGAAGGGACGGAGTTAAAGAACTCTCCTTCGGCAATATTTCGAAATTGAAGTTCCAAAAACGCAATTTTAGACGATGTTGGATGATGTTAGGAGTAAAAGCAATCGGGGCTCCAAGCCATTAGTTTTTTTGCCAATCTTAAATCTTTTTATTGCAGCAATAAAATCGCTTGGAACATTAGATTTTCACTTTTGCAACATAAATTAGTTTTGATCGGAAAGTCTCCCCAAGATAGCGCGAACAAACCAGAAAAGAAGGAAAGGTGGGGGAAGGGTATGGGCGATTAATGAACTGGCAAATGAGAAAAAAAAACGAAAGGACACACACCTCCAAAAGCACGTTGCAAACAAATCAAGCTCATCGCGGAAAATCAAGAGAATGTCCATGCAAATTCGTGGTTATGGAAAGGTCCAGCAATTAAAGCATATTTTTCGAACACTCAATTTTTCTTTTTTTAGTAAAAACTGAAGGAAAGTAATCGAATTCTTTCCGTCCCGACCTCCGTCTCGGAAATTTTGTCCAAGACGGAAATCCGTCCTGAGACGGAAGGTCTTGCACCCATGCGTTTACTTGATCTATAAATGTAGATTCTTAAATGTCTAGTTTTGCCACGTTTCACAAAGCAGTAATTGAAAGGTAGCAAAAGACATGGGGTTCAGAACTTTTCCCCAGAAACCTTTCGATGTAGGAGATCCAAAAACGCTGTTTTAGACGATCTTTGAATGATGTCGAAAGATGGGGAAAGAAGGACATGAGTGCTCCCCTCCGGAAATTTTTCGAAATTGAAGTCCTGAAAACGCAGTCGTAAGCCATCTTTTATGACGTAAGGGGAAGGAACAGGGTTTGGAACTTTCCACCGGAAATTGTTCGAAATTGGAGTTTTGAAATGCGAAGGTTGGCCAATGGCCATCTTTGGTATCGTCAATAAATTATTTTCAAATAAAAAATGAACCGACTTCAAAAAACAAAGAAAAAGTAAAAAATAACTGAGTAGGTTTAGTTTTAAAGACTTGCGCGTTTTGTTAAATTAGTGTTTAACTTAGGATTTGGTGTGTTGTCAGTTATGTTAGGTAGTAGTTTATAGGAGGCCCCGACTTCAAATGGTTATTAAACATTAAGAGATCGTATATAATTAGCTAGGTATTAAAATAATTCATCTTTTAGTAATTAAAATCAGTGTTTATTTTATAATTGGGTGTTCAGTTTAGTTGATTTTTGTACTGGAATGGTAAAATAAATTTTATTTATACGTTTGGGTAGGAAATCCTCTGTAAGTATGACCAGTTATTTTTTACTTTTTAGTTCCTCTTTGTTTTTTGAAGTCGGTTCTTTTTTTATTTGAAAATAATTTATTTTTTCTTTTTGGTGGTGTAAATATCAAATAAGTACGGAGGGTAGAGTATATGGTACACTCCTTACGTACATCTCAAGTGAGAAAGTGTCAAGCACAGGAGTCGGAAAACAGCTAAGATGAGCAAAACAGAGAATGAAATAGAGCACAGCGTCTCGGAGACTTCCGAAGATTGTGAAGAAATACTTTTTTAAATTTCGTAATTATTTACAAAGAAAATTGTCTTCATCATGAGTTTGACTTTATTCAAGTATGATTTCCGAAAAAATTCACGAGTCACTAAAAACAACAGAAATCGCTTTAACTTTGAACATAGAATTTGAAAAGTTTTCTTGATTTTCAAGGATCCCGTCTTCTGATATGACCTGATGACCATGGGATCACCTAGGAAGTATATACCTTTTCAAACGAAAAAAAAATCCCAAACTCGTCTATACGTGTTTGAGATTACAGGGGACATACATAAAAAGATTCCGACGAGTTGAGGACGTCTTTTTTGAAGTTGGTTAAAAAAAGGAAAAAAAAATCTTAATGCGCATAACATTTTATACGATTGGCACTAAAAATGGATCTTTGTTTCTCTCCAGGATTTATTTGTGCGCTAATTTAGTTAGAACCATTTAAATGTAAATGATTGTCAACTATTTTATGCATGAAATACACCGGCAGCTCAGTCATTTCCAGCCGAGAACTGTAGCTTCGTGCTTATTAGCACTAATCAGCCCGTCATAGGAAAGTGACTTTTCTCTGCACACACCCCACCTCTTAGCTGTATGCCTTAGGTTCCACCGTTCGGGCCCCCGCACGGCTGGGTGCGACATAGGAAAGTGACTGAGCAAATCTCTTAAGGAAGCTAAGAGTGCCAAACAAACTGGTAGCTAATATAATTAGCACAGACCAGACGAGTGACCGAAGCAACGGCTCGGTTCAACTTGAAGAATGAAGGCAAGGCATGGTATATTTAGTGGGCGGTATTTTACTGAAAATAACTATTTTATATTTCACAATAATACGTACCACGTAACTTGTGGAAAAAGTCACATTTCTCTTTACTTGTCCTCGCTATAGATCAACACCACAGTAGAAAGCGGGTACCTATTGTGATGTTGTATATATGAAGATCAAAATATACTACGAGAGCAAAGGTATTAAATGAATTTCCTGTTTGCTACAGAGGAATCCTTATTCAAAATTTGCGATATGACTACTAATGATTAATACAGGGGAAATATTTAGGTGGGGGGGGGGGGTTACTCCCCCAAAGAAAGAACCCCCCTAAAAAGGAAAAATACCCCTCAACCCCCCCGCCAGATTAATATTAATGCTTTAAGGTACTTTCTTTAACACTGAGTAAAGAAAGTACCTTTATTTCAGGCACTTTTTTTAACAATGGATTTTATATTTAATCGTTTAATATTGAAATTAAATGAAGTTTATTGTTTTTTTGCCCATAACGTTTTTCTAAAGAACAAATATGGTGAAGCAAAAATTGATACCTAATTTTGATTACTCCTATCCATTAAACATAAAAACCATAAAAATCGTTTCACTAAGTGAGACGCTATGAATTCACAAACAACAAAGCGCGAGTAAGAAATTTGAAGAGTTCCTTCGATTTCTCCAGGATCCCTCATACCTGTGTATGTGTAGGTTGAAGACCATTAGACGACCGGGAGAAGTATACCGTTTCAAACAGAAAAAGAATTTTCCTAATCTTTCCATTCGTCTTCTAATAATCGGGGAGCATAGTACATAAAAAAATCCCAACGAAAATCTGTTAATTAGTATTGCCATAACTGTAAATTAAACTGACGGCATCATGAAATATTAAATCTACAATACTTGTCAAGCTTCAGAAATTGGACACAAGTTACGATATATTTATTAAGGAATATAAATTTAATCGTAGGCGGGGGGGGGGGGGGAATTTTTGTCATCAATTCCCCTTGAATTAAACACCAAATATATTTCAAAACTGAAATATTAAAAAAAAAAAAAATAATAGCTATATATATATATATATATATATATATATATATATATATATATATATATATATATATATATATATATGTATATATATATATATATATATATATATATATATATATATATAAATGAAGTTATTTATTAACAAAAATTTTTTTATATTAAATTAATTAATTCAACTATTTTCGAAGCAAAATACATTTACTTTACTGATTTGCTACATAAGTAATAAATACATTAGTAAGACTATATTTAAAATAAACAGACGGCACCGTGAAAATTAAACATCGCGATGCATGAGAATTAAATATTGTTAAAACAAAGATTCCTCCGTCGAACAAATGCACCGTTCACGCCAAAACCACGTGACCTGTGACGTGCCCACAGCTAACGAAAGCTGGTCTACGTAGCCACAACGTATGAAATTTAAAGTTTCTTAGATTTCTCCGAGACCCCTCATCAGATCCAGACAAAATTTACATGAGAACATCTGGAAAGTATACCCTTTCAAACAAAAAAAAAAAAAAAAAAAAGAATTTTTCAAATCGGTCCAGTATTCTTGGAGAAATACGGAAACATACATAAAAAGCCGCAATACGAAATCATAACCTCCTTTTTTGAAATCGGTTAAAAAGAATGGGGTCAGGATCTATCCCTCTAATTTTCGGTATTGAAGCTTGAAAAACGTAATGTTAGTGGATCTTCATTGATGTTAGGGGAAGGGCTCGGGATCGGGGTTTCTCGCCCCCGGAATGTTCTCAGAATTGAAGTTCTGAAAACGTAATTGAATGCCCTCATTAACGACATTTATGAAAAGGTTTCCGATTCCGCCGATATTTTCGAAATTAAAGCTCTAAAAATTCAAAATTTAGGCGATCTTCGATGACATTGGAGAGAGGGGATTAAAGGACTCTCCCCTGGAAAATTTTTGGAAATAAAGTCATAAAAATACAGTTGTAGGTGATTTTTTTGTAATGTGTTGGGGGGGGGGGAGGGGGGGGGAGAGCTTGGTGACCTTTTCCCGGAAATTCTTCTAATTTACAAACCTTTTGGAGGGGGGCGATCGCCCCAATCGCCCCTCCCCTGCGGATCCGCCACTGATGTGAAGGGAAAAAACATCATTTTACAAAATGTCACTAAGTTTAAAACTGATTTGGAAGACAAAGGAGTTAAAATACAGCTTCAACAGTAAGGTATTTTTTTTTGATACTTAGCACATTATTGGGTATTAATTTCAGCAAAGCTAATGCATTCCTTAAAGATTGAGATTAAAAAATAAAATGCTTAATTATGAGAAAACTGAAATATTTTCAGTTTTTGAAACTCGGTAAAAAGTTAACTATAATAATTGTGAAAATTTTATTGATATCAGATGAGTTATACCCTACTCCATAAACTGGAACAACATATAACTTTTATGTTTTCATTAAATAGTTAATAAAATACAAGCCTTCAAAAATGCAACATTTAGCATTTATGAGAATGCTGTTCAGTTTGACCAATTTTCAATCGCATGTAAAAATAAAAAATATTAAGCAAAAATATTTTAGATATTTTTATATAGACATAAAAGGAACCTGTATATCAAATTTCATAAAAAACTGTTACCATGCGGCCACCACTTTTTTGTGAATTTTACTCATTTCGTATGGAATGGCTCATATGTGAATGAACTTTCCGAAATGAATTTTGATGCAAGGTCACCTTTCCCTAAGATGAGAGATAGTATCGTCCACGATGCTAGGACACTAGTTTTTGGGTTAACAAGAACATCTACAGAGGTGGTGCAATCTATGTACCAGTTGTTCAAGGCTACGTGTTGCCCTATACCTCTTACTTACTTATTTCCATTGTGGGAGAGGAATTCCAGTTCAGAAGATCCTCTTGGGGCACAACATTTGTAACCACTTTCTGTTACAGTTCTATAATGTCTCGAAAGGAGCTCTGTTTGGCGGTCAAAGTCAAAAAGGATGCCAGAACTGTAGAGTAGCTGAGAGAAATAAGTATGAACAAAAAATACCAAAAGCTGATCAGCAATCCAAAGTGGAATGTTGTTCGCTTGATGGACAACGACTGCCTCAGAATAGTACCATAAAGCCCAAAAAGTAATGCGTAATGCCGGATACAGTTTGCCCCATTTCAGTAAAAAACATAATCCTATTCCTATTCAGAGTCACAACTGACTACAACTGTATTTATGTCGAGGACTGCATACTAAGTGCCTTGCCTCCATTATTTTATATACCGATAGATGGCAGCACCATCACCGGATCGAACAGTTAATGAGAATTTAGAACTAGTCCAGGAGCTAATAGCTACCTAGTACTAGCACCCCCAGAGGTATCGTTTCACTTGGAGGACATTGAGACCACGAGCATATTTAACGTCGCCCAGTCCCCTTTAATGACGACGGTGGGTCTTCGACCATCGAGGTTCGAACCCAGGACCCTCCGGCCCCGAATCCGACACTCTACCGATCGGGCTACCACGGCCCTAAAAAACATAAAAAATGTGGCATCACAAGAAGAAGAAGTAAACAGCATAACCACACTTTCGAATGGGTTAATGAATGTTTCTGTTATAGGCTTGAAACCGAGGAAATTCGTCGCAAATGTTGTGTCTTCTTACAAATAAGGGACACTAAAATTAACGGCCTTTAACCTTTTTTCTGTGATGGATAAGTGCATCATAGCCATATCAGCTTCGACTCTGTGAACCATCCCAACTAACCCAGTCCAGCTGTCGTTTTAAATACGGCCCCACTCTCCGTCACCAGGAATGACTAAACGGAAATTGCAACCCATAGTTGCAATTTCCGTTTAGTCATTCCTGAGTTGCAATCAAATCCAACAGCTTGCCATCTACACCGAGTAGTTTAACATGTCCATTCGATGTTTTTTCGATTTCTAGAACATTCTTCATTGGGACAACTGCTACAGTTATATTTCGTTGAAAGCTTTTGTTGATCTCTGCCATTATTTTGCCTTTAATGGTTGTAATGCATATAAAATCTTTCAAAATGAGATTTAGTTTGACCTTCAAACCGGTTTCACTTCTACTGTTCACATACTCAAGTCTCTTCCAGATAATTTAAGTCCCCGAAATTTTAAAATTTCATTACGATTTAAATTTGCTTTGAAAGAATGATAGTTTTGATCCTTCGACATGCACAAGGGTTTACCAACACTGTAGACGATTTATATCATTTTTCACTCCTTATTGGTAAGTTCTCAATAGCCATACATATTTTTTTATTTCATAGAATTCTGTTCGAAAAAAACTCACTATTTATAAGAAAACAAAATCCAATATAAGGATCTCAAAGTATAATTTACTTGAGTTTTGAATGAGTATTTAGTAATTCTAATAGAAATTAACTTTACATTTGTTGCATGTTCAATATTCAAATTCCATGCATTGTAAATTTTAATCGTGTCAATTAACGACATGAAAGACAGATTCGTTTTTCAGGAACTAGTTTTAAAACAGGTATCGTTCGTCTTTCTAATTTTTATGTAACTTCAACGATTACATCAATCAGATGATGCGATTTATTTTTTGTTACTTCTAGTGGCCTTCTGAAACGCATTAACCATTTCGTCTTGTATGTCTCTGAATTATTTTTATAGGATTTTCGTTTGTTTTACACAAATTAAGCAATGGTTGCGATTGAATATTGATGAAAAGAAAATTATAACAATTTTTTGATGTAAGCAAATTCTATATCGTTATTTGCTCCAACTCTTCAAAAACACAAAATGGATTTTGATCACGAGTTTCATGGAAATTTGTTGAAGTTCAGATTTCGGAGCTGTATCTTTTGGAGAAACAGATAAAATTTATACATATTTTATTTGAATTAAATGTCGAAGTTCACTTATCATACTAAAGTGCTACAATCAATTATTTAGCCATGAAAATGATGCAGGATGATATTACTTTTAAATTTATGTGATTTGAAACCATAATGCTTATGCCAACTCAGCTCCGTGATTACGAAAGGCAATACATTATTAATGTTGTTACAAAATCTTCTTTAATAAATAATACATACAATATTCAGAGGGTAAATTGGAGAATGTGAGAACTTTTGCATTATTTTCTTGAACTGTATACAGTAAAAATAAAACATAATTAATTAAATTATAATGTTATAAATCGCTCGGAACACGGAAAATATTAGGGACAGCAAGTTCGAATGATCAATAATTGCATTTTGTAAGGTTAAAACATCATTTATAACTCTCACGCAAAATGCGCAATCAAAAGTCGCACTCAAAAACTAATAAAGGAACTACAATATATGTTCTAGCATGTTTCAAACAGAATTAAGTGAAAAATGCCATCCGGAAAGGGGGAAAAAGCACCCCTTATTTTTCAACCTTTAGGTACAACTGTGAAAAAGAGTAAAGAATCAATCAACGTCGATTAATTAACCTGGTAACAGAAAAAACATCGCTCTGTTGCAGCTACTGGTTAGTATATTTCTCTTCATATTTTAAAGGGAAAAGAAGGGAGAATCAATATACAAAAATACAACAGCATATTATAGCTGTCTAAAAAGACTGCAGCTGGGAGCAAATCTAACCTGACAGCGTCGTAATATTGTGATTAGGAGCCTTCACAATGCTGCCAGGTTAGGTTTGCCCCAACTGTAGATGCAGATAGCGAAATAAATAAATAAATAAAAATAAAAGTAAACAAATAGGGAAAAAAAAGACAAAATAAAAACAAAAGCGAAACAACAAATAAAGCAATTAAATAAATAAAACAAACATTGTTTGGTTAGTCTTTTGTATCCGCAACGTTTCAGATGATTTATCCACAACAGCGTTTCTCAACCTTTCTTGACCCGCGGACAGGCGAGAGCTTTTGAAAAAACAAAATCGTGGACCAGTGATATTTTTCTTCTTTTTCTTTCTTTATTTCTTCTCCTTCATTCTTTCTTTTTTTTACAAAAGAAAAAAAAAACCCTTTTCATTTGCTGACCGTTAAAAACACGTGAATCTTTTAAGGATAGTCAAGGTTCTCCTCCCCCCTTCTTTCTCTGCAAAAAAAAAAAAAAAAAAAAAAAAAAAAAAAAAAAAAAGTTGGGGACTAAAACTTTTGTAATTTTTTTTTTGCCAACACTTGAGCTTTTTATTTATTTATTTTTTTACAAAATAAAATAATTAGGTAAAAATGAATCAATAAATAAATAAATACAGAAGAACTTTACATAGTGTTAAAACAGCTACAAAAAAAAAAGTTGAGAATAAGATATGTAGAACTAGAAAACTACGAAATTATGTAAAAGATGTCGTATAGGATTAATATTGTAGTGTAGTGTTTTCTTTTTTTTTTTCCTTTTGAGTTTGGAGTTTTTTTTAAAACTTGGACGAGCAAAAATATCTGAGGACCGGTCAAATTTTTCCACGAACCGGTGCCGGTCCGCTGGACTACCAGTTGAGAATCGCTAATCCACTGAAAAAGTTGCTGGGGTGTAACAATTTATCTTTTAAGCTATTGATTTCCTAAGGGAAAATAGGCTACTTTCTTTTTCAGTTCAGCTTCTTACTTATATGCTTTTATCCAAAAAAATAAATAAATAAATAAATAAATAAAATAAATAAAAAATAAAATAACATGAAGCATTTCGTTTATTCTATGCACATTTGTTATTAAAGAAAAAAAAACTGCGAGGAACAAGTTTTAATAGAAGAAAATCGATTGTATCATTTTCGGAAAATTGCAAAACGCTTTTCTATGAAAATTTGAAAAAAAAATAAGAACTTTCTGTTGCTCAGTTTATTAAGTATTTAGTTCCTATAAAATGGTTTAAAAGATGTATGATGATTAGAACACTTGCTGAATACAAATTACAAATTTTACTATCAGAAACCGATATAATCATCAATACTCTAGATGTTGCGTGTGAGTTTGACTTTGCCTGCAAAATTTACTGCCGTTAAATAGAGTTTGCTTTAGTAACTGCCCAAAAAATAACTAAATTGCGACATTTTCTCCGAAATACTATTAAGACCTTAGCGGCTTTTTGTGCTAAGGTGTATAAATAATTAAAAACAACAGCAATGTACAATGCCCGTTCCAAAAGTTTAAATGTCTGCGCACCCAAACAATTACGGCAGGAAAAGCTGTAAAAGAGAAACATCAATTGCAAAAACAAAAGTAAATTAAAATTTTGAAAAATACTAATTTTCGGTTATGCTCTCTTCGTTTGCAGTAGCTTCATTCAGTTCTTCGCAAAATACATTCAGGGGATGCAATTGTTGAAAAGTGGTTGGGTTACAAAGTTGTTTACTTAAAACTTATGTGTGTGCTAGTTATATCGTATGCAGAAGATTGGAAATTCTAAGCTTAACGTAAAGTATAAAACGAGAACAAGTTTTACAGTTACAATTCGGCCAGAGGAAGTTTTAAAATCTCGGACAATGGAACAACTGCAAAATCATCCAGCTTTTCAGCAAATTCTGTGATAGGAAGAGAAAAGCTATTTGTCTTTTTCATATTGATTTATAATTTATCTCAAAGAAGGATTTTTGAAGAGTTAAGAAGTAATAGCACAAAAAAGTATGCAATTTTTCGGCAATCTTTATTACATGCCTTAAGTAATCTCTCTCTCTCTCTTTAAAGGAATTGTATTTTGTAGTGTCTTGACGAAGTTTGTTTGAGAAAGAATGAATAATATTTTTAGCTCATTGTATATATAACTATATTTTTAGAAATCATAACATGAAATTTCCTCGCAAAATTAAAATAGCTGTGAACTTCTTAAAACATATTTTTGAAATCCATAAAGACACAAAAGGTGGCTTGCGCACATCTGGCGTGGATGCTGGATTGTTGGATTTAATAGCCGAGATTTTAGGCTTTCAATATGAACTTGTGATTCCGAAAGATGAAGAATGGGGAAGGTTGGAAGAAAATGGATCTTGGTCGGGAATGATCGGTTTGGTATTGAGGGAAGAAGTAGACTTGGCCATGACTTTTTTGTCACCAACTGAAGAAAGGAAATCAGTCGTCCCCTTTTCGATACCCTATGAATCTGAAGAAATAACATTCTATACTGAGATACCCACGAATCTGCCTCCTATATATAAATATTTACTCCCTTTCACGATAGAAACTTGGGCGGTGGTTCTTGTATTCTGTTTTAGCATCCCTTTAGTTTTTATATTGAATTATAGCAAATCGTTTTCTTGGAGGAAATACTTGTCTTGTTTCTTTTCTATTATATTTACTAGTGTCGTCAAACAGCCTATAACCATCAAGTTTAAATCATTTAGACAGAAGTTCGTTTTGGCTAACTGGATGGTCTTTGTCATGGTAATATCACTTAGTTATGCTGCCATTTTGTCTTCTTTTCTAACAGTACCTTTGAAACAAGCGCCCGTCAGAAATTTCCTAGAGCTTGCTGCTGTTGTAAGTTCTGGATATTATCGATGTTACATTTCCAAAGGTGCACCAGCACTTAATATTTTACTTCGCAGTAATATTTCTTCACTTCAGTTCATGGGTCAACTGATCGCCAACAACGAATGGTATAGAACTGATTACCAGAATTCATTTGAAAGCAAGATGGAAGCCCAAACAGCAGTTATTGCCACAAGAACCGAGCTGAATAATAGATTCGGAAAAGAGCCTTTTACCACAAAATTCATTTCTCGGGATTCTCTGACCAATCTCGATGTAGCTATAGCAGTCAGGAAGGGCTTTTGTTGCAAAACGCCACTTGATTCAGCTATTAAGAAAATAAGATATGCTGGATTGTATAAAAAGCTTAGTGATGATGAAATTTTCAAATCTAGTTACAGCATAACTAAAAACTTAAATGACACAAATATAGTGAGATCTGTTTCCATTAGTGATCTTTCTGCATCGTTCATTATTCTTTTATGTGGCTATGCATTATCGATAATTGCACTGTTTGGTGAACTAAGTCATTTTCAATTGAAAAAAAAAAAAAAAAGCACCACTGTGCTTTTTGTGAAAATGTAAGTAGGGAAATTCGGAGCAAAGTGAAATAGTTGAGATAATTTACCTTTTTCAAAATGAACAAATTGGAAATGTGTTTTGAAAACTACAGCATTTAAAGAATGAACAATGAATTTTAGAATGAAACTTGTATTGAAATATTGTTTTACATTTTGGGTACTAAATTTATCCACAAAACAAGTGAAAATAATTCACGTTGCCCCATACAAGGAGCAAAGCAATAAATAAAATATTGTCCTAATGAAATATTTTCTATTTGGTTATTAAAAGTATGTTTTTTCAAATGAGTGAATGAATGAATGAATAAGTTAATGAATAAATGAAAGAATGTAAATGAATTAAAAAATGAATACGTAGTTTTTTTTGCAAATGAATGAGTAAGTAAATGGAATAAACTGTTTCCCTTTGCCCCTTTCAAATTGCCCTGCATACACTTGACCCTTAAAATCAAAACCTGCGCAATATTAACCATTTCAGTTGAACGCTTAACTGGGCATCAGTAGATATTAATAAATATTTAAATAAGTATTCATAAAAATAAGTATACTAATAAGTATTCATAAAAACTTTGCAATTTTATCATTAAAAAATTATTTTTTATAAACCATGAAATATTAAAATCCGTGTATCAAATTTTAAAAATGACTTGTGTTATGAAATTGACTTCGCTCGTTAATTCGTACACGATTAAAACGAATTAAGGTTAATGCGAACTTCGTTTGTGATCTCCGCCCCGATGCATTGTTTCTCCGATAAGACGAACTACGGAAAAGCCAATTAATTTTATAAGTCCCCTTGGGTTCGTTTTAACGAGGTTCGGCTGTATACTTTGACCTTTAGAGGCATTTATTTTTTGACTGGAATGAACAATATGTTTTAAATAAGAAATAAATGAATACCTTTGTGAACAGAAAATAGTTATTGAACAACGCTTTAATGCAGAAAATTAGTTAGACTACTGCATACGCGTGTTTTGGAGTTACAGGGAATCAGTTTACTTTTGTGTTTCACTTTTTGTGAATCGTCTACATTTAACTTTAATAATTTCAGAATAAAAATGTTTTGACAAGCGATTAGAAGTTTCCGTGTTCAAATAAATATGTCTCATGTAATATGCAAAAATGTTTAGAATCAGGGAAACTATGTTTTTGCCTCTTTTATACTGCAGTAATTTTACTAATTAAATTACTCGCAAAGCCGTCATGGAATAGCAAAAACTTTTCGTATGTTTCTGATTTTACTATATTTTTCGTAGAGTTATGGAACACGATGAGAACTTATTCATATTTTGCCAACACTCATGTTTTGAAAGTATAGTAGACCTTCGTTTTACGCGGGGGTTACGTTCTACGGAAATGCCGCGTAAATTGAGACCTAATAGTAGTGTTAAAATAGAGGTTAGGTTCCGTAGATAAAAAATACTTCATACTAGTGATGACTAATTGCATAATAAGTTTAATGCGTACTTATATCGATTTTTATGCACAACATGCATAAAGAATACAAACTAATTTTGTGTTCTGTTTATAAAGAAGAGCTGGCTATGGTAGTCTTTTGGCGGTCATTAAGAAGTTTTCTCTATAATTCTTTGCAGAGCATTAACGCATTCATGATCACTTGCGTCATTTCCATGATAGAATCTTCCTTCACTAACAAATCAGAAAGATCATTTCTATTGTCTGAATAGCTGAAAATTTTCAATTTGAACGCGTTTGGTTGTGTTTCACCGAAGTCGATATCCTCGTTGGTTTTGGCATTTTTGTCACTCCTAAAAGCTCTTCTTCCAATGAGTTCTGAACTGCGGGAGTTCAACAACTTTACTTCTGGAAAGAGCTTTGGAACCAATTGCATAAACTCCATGGGTCCAAGTTCGGTTAATAGCACGCCAAAATGCAGTTTATTATGTTAATCTGCAACCTTTTGAAGTTTGGATTTTGAAAGAGAGGAAAATGTTATCTGTTTGCATTGCCGCATCCGCGTAAAACCGAAACTCATCCGCGTAAAATAAAATAAAGGTGTAAAATCTTAAACCGCGTATAATCGAAACCGCGTAAAACAAACCCGCGTAAAATGAGGGTCTACTACTGTAGTATCAATGTAGTAGCAATGCTGCCATCTATTGAGTTCTTGGAGAAACTCAGCTAAAACTTTAACTTTATTTAAAAATATCCTATAGCCTAACATTTCAAATACAGGACCGGTCATTTCGGCGATCAGCGCAGGGTGGGGGGGGGGGGGGGGGGAGAGGAATAATTGTCGCTCCGTAGAATATTATCCATCTATCATTATTGTATGTGATCACAATTTAATAGTTACATACAAGTTGAGAAGATGTAGAATATCATGCAAATATATAGATACAAATTGTTTCGAATACTTCAAGAATAAAGTGTAAGTGTTCGAGAAAGTTTTTTCATTTATTTTCGTAAATTTTTGAAATAAAAACTTTCTTCCGCTGTTTCTGAATTTAATTCAGTTTCGCCCCCTTTAGGTGTTTTATTCCTGGCCGATTTGGTGTTTTTTATTGAAACTTAAACGGTTAGAGAAATGTTTCGTACACAATGCTCCATATTTTTTAACATGACCCCTCCCCTTAAAATGATAGTCGGTATCGGCCCCTAAGTTATACATTGGGTGTTTTTTTATTGCTGCATTGTGCTGTTTCTGAAATTGCCCCAGTAAACAGGAAAAAAAGGTGATCTGTAATGAAAAATTAATAATGAAATAAAAATTTTAAATAAATTATTTAGATAATAAAACATTTGTTTACTTTTCTAGTGCCTACTTTTAATAAACTGCTGCATAAAATTAATTTTTGGGGTGTATCTTCAAAAAATCGGAGGTTACATTCCGTTAACATTTTAAAAAGGATTTTACCTAAGGAAAATTGTGGCATTTTTTAATATGTTACCTAAGTTGGTAAGAACTTTAATATAAACAATGATCGTTCATTATTCTTCTGATTTATTTGCCTATACAATGAGAGAACATCATACAAAAGGCTGTTAACGGCGGGGGGGGGGGGTGATTGCTATTATATTGATCCTTCCTTCACCCTAACCCCTTAAAGGAAGGACCTGGTTCAAGGGGTGGTCTTATGCCGTTGATGTGATTAAAAAATCGAAGTATTGCAGTGCATTAGGTATGTTGTTACTTTATAATGTGTCACTCGTATTTAAAGAATTTTGTGCAAAATTCTCAAAATTCAGGCCTCTTGCCAGAGCAGAAAAATTGAACTCACAGGCTTGAAAGTTTTCGCAGTAGTTTGTGTCAGAAAGTTACAAAATTACCGCTGTAAGGCTTGAAGTTCAGCGGAGTTTAAAATAATTTGTAAATTTTCTCTTTATTTGATGTTTTTCTTAAAATCTCTAAAATTCAAGTCTCTCGCCAGAGCAGAAGACATTAACTCAGAGTCATGAAATTTTGCACAGCATTTAGCGTTAGGGAGTCACAAATTTTCCACACTAAGGCTAAATGCTCTGCAGAATTTCGATTTTTTCGACCCACCCTAATACATACCTAACAAAAACAAAGAACTATAGAAAGTATTTGATGATGACCAATTATTGCAGGCAAAAGAAGAATGAATCTGCAAATGAAAGTCTTGCTGATGAGTGCGATCAAAAGCAGTTTTAGAAAGATTAAAATGCAAAAATGTGCCAAAAGTCAAAATATCGAAAGTTTATATAAAACACTTTAAGCTAATTTGAAGTTAATTGAGCTGTTTATCGTGATGCTTAGTTAATATTGTTTTTAATGACTATAATATGTTTTGTGATTTCAGTTCAAGTACTATTGACACAAAATATTTTTTTACGTATTAATTGTTATCTTCGGCAAAACGTTTGTGCTCTCGAACTTCCGTCGAATGCCTTCTACGTACGAAGAGAGCATTTACGACAATGACACATGATAATAACTTGTGTACTCCGCAACCTACAATAACATATGATTCCAACTTGTATATCTCTCTGCAACCCACCTCCCCACCCCTCTTACACCTCCTGGAAGTTTTTAAACAATTATGTAAAGTAAGTTCCTCTACATAACCTCCTCTACAACCTTATTCTAATAAACAATGTTACCTTACTCTACATAAACAATTATGTAGAGTAAACTGCTAAAAGTGCCTGGAGGTCACACTTTCAGTTAACTCTAAATAATTTTTTTTTTTTTTTGCAGTAAACTGTGAAACGTTATAGTCCAAACTAATTTTGTGTGCAGACGATAAATGCAGGAAATTTAACATTTGGGCCATTATCCATTGTGAACGCTCTGAAGCCCAATTTTTGAGAAGAGATATAAATTTTTTATTGATTCAGTATTAAAGTATGTTAGTTGAACCTCAGGAAAAAAGATAAAAAATTTGTTATAACAGAATTTTTAAGTATAGAATCAATTCTAGAAAGTCAGCATTATGATTTTTAAGTTTTCCCATTGCAATCAGCATACTTTGCATGTTATTGGCTTATTGTAAAAATAATATATCATTTTATATTTTTACTTTTAAATGTGTCTACATTATGTTCCTTTTCATTAATGAAAGAAAAAAAAAGAATATTGATGGTACATTTTTCAAAACAGGACTTTTTTGAACAAAAATTTCATGTCTCGTAACATGTGCGTAACTCAAAAACACGATTTTTTTTGTTTTTTAAGCTTAATTTTCATAAACAATAGAAACTGTTTTGAATATACTTTTATTTTCCTATTAAAATTCATTCCTAAATGGTTTTTTAAATGAAGGTTTAATATTAAATGAAATATGATCAATTTGTTTTCATGTCCCGTGCATAACGCGAATTTCTCTAAAAATCTAGAAAGTCAAGATCTCCAGAAGCATTTATAACTGCAAATGGATGTTTGTTTCAACAACTTTAGTTATGTTGTAGAATACTTTATCGTCTCGCGAAGGCCATTTAAAAGCAAAACAAATCTTACTTTGCTATCCCAGAAACCTCTCTCTCTCTCTCTCTCTCTCTCTCTATATATATATATATATATATATATATATATAACCCAAAACTTCGTTACTTCTACAGCATGCAAACTCTTCTCATTCTTCACGATTACCCAATTTTTTCAGCAACATTTACAGTGCTCGTATCAATATTTTCATTAACTGGTGTAACAAAATTATAATAATAATAATAATAGTAGTAATAAAAAATTATATCATTAATCTGTTATTTTTTCTGAAACTTGCTGGTTATTTTGCATAAATTGGATTTCACATTTTTAAATAATGTAAAACCTTTTGAAAACATTTGTTTTTCAAAAAAAAAAAAAAAAAAAAAACTTAAAAAAACAGCATGTTTTGTTGAAACCCTACGTAATTTTTTTTCCACGGTTTAAATTATTATTTCTCATCAGATGAATTATATTTCCTTCACTTTGGAATCTTAATTTTCACAACCTACAACTTGTCTTGTCATTGCTATATTAATAGAGCAAAGATATTAATTAATTCATATAGCAATTTACAAGAGGTGTACTTTGGATGTCCCGCACGCAACGCATGCAAAGTAATTAAATTTCAAAAAACAAACTATCTTTTAAAAATGTAACTGTCTTGGTAGCATCTACGTATCAAATGTACAGATTAAAAAATGTGCTCACTTCTGTGTGTGTAATTAAAATATTGAGATTTATAACAAAATGTTGGTTAAATTATTGCGTCTGATTATAACCGCACGTGACGGTGGTATGGCCGTATTTGGTTTAACGCTATGGACTTCATTTATTGTACAAACAAAAAGTGTCTCTATAGTTTTCCAATTGCCTAATATTTGAATTTGTCAACTATTTGGTCGCTGAATATTAAAGTATTCGACCGAACCGAATATTCGGCTTATCTGTCGAATAGGCAGTATACCGAATACCGACCAATTGTTCGGTGCATACCTGGTTTTCAAAATCGTCGCAAAAAAAATATTCCTCCCAAAAACCTTTGAAATTTTTTAAATAATTTAGTTGAGGAAAGAAATTTTCATATATCATGCATTTTCATTTATCTTCTGGTGTTAGACGCATAAGAAAACATTTTATGGTCGTAGAGAGCAAAAATTTTAAAAGCTGATAAAACAGTTCAGATTTTCATCTTTAAAAATAGAATATGCTTCTTTCAGATATGTAACTAAATAAAATTTTACTAATTTCATTTTTTTAACCACTTTTACAAATAGTAATCTCGATCTCATCTTTCGTCTCTAAAGTTGTAAATACAATATCTGGGTAGAAAAAATCTGGAGTACTAGATTATGAGACTTTTGATCACTGACTGTATTACACTGGTAGTTTATAAATTTTTAACCCCAAGTTTTTTGCAATAGCAGAAACCGCAGCCTTTTTTTTGGTTTGGAGATTTAGTTAGACATTTTAGTGATTGTTTAGTATAAAGTAACACATCATCCTAATGGTTATATTATAACAAATTAAAGTATATATATATTAATGATGTAAGATACTTTTAATTGAACTTTCACTTAAAATGGTATTTAGATTATTGCCAGTATTATATTTCATTAGAAACACAACTACCATTTAATCTTTTGAATTCTTATAATAATAATAAATAATGCCATTAGAAATATTTTTTACACTATTCATTAAATTATTATTCTTGTTTAGTACACTTTCAATCAAAAGTGTTTTTTTTTCTTTTTTTTGTGAAGTCTGAAACGGAGGTGTTTGCACAACTCTTTTCCAAAGTAAACAACTTTTTAGCAATTAGCTACTGATACAAATCAATTTTTATCCTTTTACAGTCCAGTTTTAATTGTTCTGAAAAGTTTAAACTTTTTAAGCTTAAAAGAGATTTGTAATTGAAAACTTGTATTTTCTGCAAAACAAACCTTATTTTTTTTATTTCAAAACAACAAAAAACACCCTTCTGTTTTTTCTAGATAGCAAGAGAATGATTTAAATATGCTACAAAAAATTTAATGCAGATCATAGTTGGTACTCTGGAGTTATGACTTATTTAATCTCCCAATTGAAAAAACATAAAAGCTGACTTAAGATAAAGAGTGGCAACACCCAACTATTCACAGGACACTTTTTGTCATTTTCACTGAAAGAGAAACATATTAGCTTGAAATTGATGCCAAATTCAGCTTAATTGGTTGAAAAATAAAGAAATTAGAGATATTTTCTAAATTTATGCCAAAACCGTGACGCCGAAAAATGATCAAAAATCGAATTTTTGAAAAAATTCTCTAAAGCGTAATTCTTATTCAAAATATCTATTAAAAAACATTTGGGCTTTTCTCATAGATATCTATTCGTAAAAAAAAACGAGCTGATGTGTGCATCACATGACTTCCTTTTACACCAATTTAAAGTTATTTCCCCATTATTGGCAATTTTAATGTGGTTCAATAGTTAACTCTCTAAATATCACCAACAACGGACAAACTAAAACCAAATTAAAAAAAAAAAAAAAAAAAAAAAACCGCCAAATTTGTCACCAAGTTGGCGACAAAACTTGGCGACCAAAAGCTTGGCGATATATTTCTAAGTGTTTGCATAAATTATAACCCCCACTTGAGTTCGCAATGAAATTAACATTGATTTCCTTCCAAAAAGGTGTAAAAGAGCCCCTTTGGAACATCCGAATGCAACCACAAAAGGAGGTGCACAATTAGACCTCACTAGGAGTCTACGTACTAAATTTCAACTTTCTAGGACATATCGTTCTTGAGTTATGTGACATACATACGCACATCCGCACATACGTACATACGGACGTCACGAGAAAAGTCGTTGTAATTAACTCAGGGAATGTCAAAATTGGTAATTCTGGGTGTCTATACGTTGTTAGGCACTTATCCGAGTGTGGTCGGGTTGAAAAAAAAAATCGACATTAATTCGGTGGTGAGCAAAATGGAAATTAAGGCCGAATTTTGAGTGGAATTTTTTTCGCGAATACATTACTTCCTTTTTCGTAAAAGGAAATAATAACGGACAAAATCGGAGACATGACGGCACGGCCGATTATTTAATTTAGACGATTTGACGTGGAATGGTCCATAAACGTTTTTATTGGGCAATTTTGTTGTTTCGTGAAGATTATTATTCGCATAATCATTTGAAACACGGATTTCTACTTGTTTCTTGTGAAAAACAAGTACATGTGTGAAAAGTTTCCTGAATCGTTAGAAGTTTCAGGAATCCCGACTTCTCACTGCAGTGATAAACATTTTTTGGTATTCAGATTCGTTGTTAATTGTCTCACTGCAGCTCAGTTGAGGTTTTTCCAGATTGAATGAGCCACAAATAAGGGAGAAATGCAATTTATGGAAATTTTAGCTTTGCGAGAATGGCAGCCAAATAAGCAACCTTGGTAGTATTTTCTTGAATTTCTGTCTTACCTTCGGCCATATTCGTTTTAGAAGCTTTTCTGATAAATCAGGAAGGTGCCAAACTATAACTACATCTAACAGACCGAAATTTTCTTGGAAGGTTTCTGATTTATCCATAAAACATGTCTTTCTCTCATTAAGAAGTTTCACGAGGTTTTGAGAAAGATACCAGGTTAACTTCAAAAAGGTTACCGACTTAAAGAGAGAAACTTTCCTTTTTTATGCCAAATATGCTACTATCAGGAAAAATTCCTGAATATTGTTTTTACAGTGTAATGGATAAGACTTGTGCACAGACCCTCGAATGTTACTGTTGTAACAGATATAACTCTATTTATCTATTGTCTATCTATGTGTTATCTATCTGTCTATTATCTATCTATCTATTATCTATCTATCTATCTATTATTTATCTATCTTTATTTATCTATTTTGCTAAATAGCTCAGTGTCATGACCTTACAACAGGAATATTGAAGAAGCATTAAGGTGAGCGAGTCAAATAAGGTAACCCCCCCCTATTTTTTCAAGATAGTATGGCAAAAATTGTCACATCGTGATTTTATCGTCATCAGAAAACCTAACTGACGATAAAGCGTCATCAACACGCAGTTTATTATCAACAGGCAAAAGTGTAGCAACAGTTATTAAAAGAGAGTCTTGTTAAAACAGCCTAATCTTCAGTAAATTTTTGTTTCTTCACCGTTCGTTCACTTAAGTTTACTAGTAAAAAAAAGTTAATTGCTCTGGAAAGCCTAATTTATGTCATTGACGAATTCAAAAAGAATAATATCTCTGTGTACAGTTACTTTTCCTCTGACTTGGCAACCCTAGCAAATTAGGATGTTGTCCAATAAGGCCGTGATTGACAATATTAGGACACTGGTGTCCTTACTAAGACACCAAAAGACCGATTGGAGAATATGATCCTGTGCTGCATAAAGCTGCACATAAGTGCACGAAATGCGAGCAGAACTGAAACCCCCCCCCCCCAAAAAAAAAGAAAAAAAAAAAAAAAACAGAAAATAACGATTTATTAGTGCCCCGAATAAGACGATCGATCTTTCTTATTTGCATAAATATGGAGTTTTTGAGTTTATTAAATGTGGTTTAATATTTTTTTATACTGACAACAAAGAATTTATCAGTTTTTTTTTTTAAAGTTTGGTAGTACGTTTTTTTTAGAGCTGCATTTATTGGGGATTCGTTTATCCATGTTCCAAAAGAAGTCAACTGACCATATATTGTTAAACTACTCACAAACATAATTTAAACTTAAATTTTCACATGGAATGATTTTTTTTTCGTATTTTTATAAGTCATTTCATGAATATACAAAAATCGGAGCCAATTCAGTCATAAATGCAAGAGATATTTGGACCTTACCTAGGTTGGCCTCATTTGGCTCACGTACCTTAATACATTTTCACGGAAATAAAAAGAATATAAATTAATTATTTTTATTTGTTCGTTCCTGTAGTTAGAAATAGTTCTCTGAAGTAAAATACATTTCACATTTTTTTATGTTAGCCCAAAGATATTCAATACAACAAAAGCAAAAAAGAAAAGAAAAAGATGAAGAGGCAAACGATTACAGATAATGAATGTTTATTTTCTATGTTCTTTCACAGTAACACAGGCACTTACACTTGAGCACAACATTAATTGAATACAATTTCTGCTCATTCACCCAATTAACTGAATATACATGCAATATAAAACTTGCTTTTAAATAACATATAAACTTTACTTTTAAATAACTTTCATACTTTTCATCATACTTTTAAATAACATATAATAAATAATTAATAAGGAGAAAACAAAACTGTATGAAAAAACTGTTAGAGAAAACAAAACTGTTAGACAATAACATAAGTTTCGTACTTCAGACATTACTATAAAATTACTATTGAAAGAAGCATGGATGTTATGTACACATTTGAAAAGTAAAAAGAGTAAAACTTTTCTGAAATGTTTTTTTACAAACAAAACATAAATAGAAGTTAAAAAAGAGTATAAAATATATAAAATCACGTCGGAAAAAAAAAGAAATTATACCTTATAGTTTGTTCCAAGAATGTTAGGTTTTGAACATGTTTGAATATGAAAACAATTTTTGATGAACATAAAGCGAATAAAATATGAAATGAAATGCTGTATGCCAAAAATATAAAACAAAACATGAATGAAATTAAAAATTAGACGCATAAATAAATAAACAAATTCCATAATAAATGTCGTTTTTCGAGTCCCGGTTTCAAAAACCGTGCTGTTTTTCACTGCTCGATAAAACCAACACGTTTCATTCAATACAGTTCACTAGGCTATTAGCAAAATGTTGCTCTGAAATTACACTTACGTTATTCTTAATAAGAAAGTTATCTTAAAAAATAAAACTCAGCAATTACATTCTTCTATGCAAGAATCTCAAGTCATTTTCTTCCTTAGTGAGTAGTTAATAAATATAGCATTGTTGATGCAGATGTAGTACATGCTTTACAAATCACGTTGATATGGTGTTTTTGCCAGATTTTGTTCAAAGAAGTACAAAAGTAAATATACTCAGTCGAAGAAAAGAAAAAATATAAAGAACATACGAACCAATTGTATTGCAATAAAGGATTATTTGGACCGTTCACATGGCATGGGAAATTTCTGAGCTTTAGTCTTTTATCCCATGCGTTTGAGATTCCGTAAAAATGAACATAAAAACACAGTACCTAATATAGGTGACGCTCGATCTTACAGACTTCTTGAGAGAGAGAGAGAGAAAAAAAGTTCCTAAAAACGAGAGTTTGCAAAATAGAAACGAATAAAAAATTATCTTTTACATATGGTACGCATATTTTCAGTTTATTTTATTTCATTCATTTTCAGTTCATTTTAGTTCTATCAATAACAGTCGACATTTTATTTTATTTTTACCAGCAAAAAAAAAAGTGTTTAAGCACAGACATCCAGAAATTCAGACCGTAAGATCAAAATCTGCTGATCGCCTTGAAACCAATTTATTTCTTTATGAAAATAAGGGCAAAGAAGATGAAATTACAATTTCAAAGAAAGAAATTACCTTTTTTCCTGAGATTATCTGTTCCTGCGGCAGAGATTCTTAGGAAAGAGCTACTTATACCGTACATTGATTTCGTGAAAAAGAGATTTTTTTCATTTTTAGTTCGTAAAAGATAATGAAAGAATACATTCCTCAACTGAAGGGTTTTTCGTTACTGGCAAGCAGTTTTTAAATTATGAGTAAATGTTAATTGGAGGTTCGTAAAATCGAGCGTCAACTGCATAACTGTTACCGTAAAAGAGCGAAATTGAAAAATGTCGACTTTCACTGGAGATTAACAGGAAATATTCGGTCTTTCGTCGATGTCTTAGGTATGCAAATGTTGATTTTCACCGAATACTGTCAAAAATTACCAAATTTCGGACTTTTACACTAACATTTATGTACATACACTCAGAGACCGACCAATCTTGCAACTTGTTAGTAGAAGGGAATATTTTTTGAACACAGAACTAAAAATATTTCTTAACGTTTAGAGGAAAATTCAGTACAAGATGGTTTCTGAAGGATTCTTGTTCTAAAAGAACTAGTTGGTAAGGTAAAATTTCAATACTACGGACAACCTGGCTCTCGAGAGTAGTCGGACTCTATAGACATAAATATGACATTTTTTTCAGACCAATATTTACTTTAATTTCCACTTTAATGACGTCTTTAAATTTAATTCAAGTAACAAATGAATTCATAAAATTATTATTTTTTTTTCCTCAGAATTCACGCTACAGAGGTATGTTTCTAAAAGTGACCCTTTATTTGAGATTATGCTCTTATACTTGTTTATATGAGGGCTGTTTTTAAAGAAAGTACCGTTTTGAAAAAAACAAAACAAAACGAGCTGATGTGTGCGTCACATGACTTCCTTTTACTCCAATTTAATGTCATTTCCCCATTACTGACGATTTTAATGTGATTCAATAGTTTACTCTCTAAATATCAGAAACAGTGGCCAAATTAAAACAGATGTAAAAAAAATAGAAAAACCCAAAATTTGTCACCAAGTTGGCGACAAAACTTGGCGATCTATCGCCAAGTATCCGATAAATTATAGCACCACTTGAATTTGCATCGAAATTAACAATGATTTCTCCCCAAAAAGGGGCAAAAGACCCCTTTAGAAACACCCGAATAAAACCGAAAGGAGAGTTGCATAACTATACCCCACTAGGTGTCTACGTACCAAATTTCAACTTTCTAGGACATGCCGTTCTTGAGTTATGCGACATACATACGCACATCCGCACATCCGTACATATATATACATACGTACATACAGACGTCACGAGAAAATTCGTTGTAACTAACTCGGGAATCGTCATTACGGATATTTTGCGTGTATATACGTTCTTATGCATTTATCCACGTCTGGTCGAGTCGAAAAAAAAAAAAAAAACCTCAATATTCATTCGGGGGTGAGTAAAATGGAAATTAAGGTCGATTTTTGAGTGAATTTTTTTTTTGCGAATACAATATTTCTATTTTTGTAAAAGGAAGTAAAAAGAACAAGTATAGATAGAGAAAAGAAATTTAATTTACAAAAATCTACTACCTTACGCTATTTTTCAAAATTGCTCCCGTGATTTTCCAAGCATTTTCATAACGTGGTGCAAATTTTTGTATACCTATTCGTGGAAAGTTGCCGCCAGTTTAGTCAACCATGAGTACTTTTACAGGGCTTCGGCTGGGATGTCTTTGAGCATTTTTCGAACTGCCCCGTCCTTGCTCTTAGCAACTTTCATTTGTTTTGGCATGTAAAGTCTTTTTTTGACGGTCGATGGCACAACATTAATCATGACTCAGAGAACATATTACCCCATGTTGTGCTGCACAGGCGACTACTTTCTACGGATAGGTATACAAAAATATGTACCACGCTATGACAAATGCTTGGAAAATCACGGGAGCAATGTGACAAATATTAGCGTAAGGGTGGTAGATTTTTGTGCAATAAATTTCTTTGCACTATCAGTACTTGTTCTTTTTTTTTAAATTCAAAACGGTACTTACTTTATAAACAGCCCCTGTAAAATTTTCTTTACTAACTGTTTTAGTTGTAGTGCATCTACTGGAAAGTTAAGTCGCTCCACTGACCTCTAGCTGAACATTCTTCAGCATTGGGGCTACTCAGTAGGGTGGGCCGATAAAAGGAAATTTTCGAGAAGCAACTTCTAACAGCAAAAAAAAAAGTTGTGTATTGCCATCCTAAACATGGGAAAAATAATGAAAAAAATTAATATTTATGTCTTCAGATCGCGCATTGGCAGCAAAGTTTGAAAATAAGGTAAAAAATGGTCAATTTTCAAATATTTTTATAAAAATCCCAATGTTCAAAATTTTTATTCTAATACCGTTTATATGCTTCCTTTTATAAATTTCCAAAATATTTACATTTCTTTGCAGTTTTTAGTTCGCGCATGAGCCGCAAAGTTACGTGAAATTAACCAAAAATCGACGTTTTTAGCTTATTTCGCACATTGCAGTATTTCTTCTTGTAGATACCAGTTATATTTTTTTTTAACAATAAATGTGCATTAAAAAGCTCTTGGCTGGAAAAGCAATTGTATTTTATTGCATTAACAACCCAGAACCCACCACAGGTAGATGGTTGCACTTAGTGTTCCACCCTGCTTTTCCCAAGAGTTTTGTGCAAGAATAATATATTTGTAAAGTAACTTACATTTACAATAACTATATGGTTTTAAACAATTTTCTAAGTTTCCAGCAAGATTTGAACTTGAACTTAAGACTCAGTTTTGGCATTGATCTTTCCGAATAAAATTTTTTTCAGATAAATCCATCTCTTGCGTCTAATACCTCAAATGAACTTCTACAGATTCACTGATCTACAATCCTTTTACCTGCCCGAGTGGGATATGGGAATTTTAAAAATGCAAACTAAAGCAAATGTATAGTTTCTGGAAGTGATAAAATATCCTTGTTTTACACATCATCACTGAAGTGGAGTAAAATAAATAAGTTGATCAATTAATCAACTGTTATATTTCAAAGCTTCAAATCTTCATGTTGGAGGTGAAAATTCTCTTATATCTATAGATGTGCATCGTGATTGGAAATCTTTTACGTTGCATACCATACTGTAATCCATTTCCTGTATATTTCACCTCTTGTCCACTGCCATGACCAATTACAATTTCTCAAAAAAATAGCAAAGTAAGCATTTCTTTGAATCGCCAGATCCATGATGTTTAAAGGATTATCAAACACCTATCTTGTAGATCTTGTAACATCTTAAAAGTGTACAGGTCTATGTTTCATGGACGTTTGCTCTTTTCTTTAAATTTTAATTTTATCGAACCATAGATGCATAATTTTTAAAGATATAATTTACAAATCTTCTCATTCTGTTGGTAGTTTAGCTTCAAAAATATACAGACCCAGTACTCGGTTAGCACTTGTTAACGAATGCCAATGACTGAAAGATCTTGGTTTTTGGGAGATGGAGATCAGTATCACATTTTCATTTCTGTATTACATTGACAACATACTGTATTTTTTCCCTTATTTTGTTCCTCAATCAATAGAAATGCAAAGGCAAACACTGACAAGTAGCTTCCAGGAAAATAAGTTCCCTTCTTATCAGTAAAGCAGAAGAATTTTTCTCCCTGTCCAGTTACACTAAAAGTTTCACTCGTAATGTTAAACAATTTAGCCATGGAGAAAAATTTAAAACACTTCGACAAATTGTGAATCAACAAAGTAATATAACTAATTTTTTTTCAGTCATTACTTAGTACATTACAAAAAACAGAAAAAAAAAATTGCGACAAGATTGGAAACAAAGTGAAGTTAAGTGAAAACATAAACAACAAGTGAAACCGTGCTGGAAAAGATGGTGAACTTGAATCTGCTTTGAAACTGGTTTCATTGTTGCATTCACTAATGCACTAATTTCAAATTAGATGTTTGAATCTGTAAAGTTGAGACAGTGACAGAGTGTACAAACAGAAGTATGCACAAGTTACATTTATTATTTATTTCAATAATGCAAAAAAAAAAAAAAAAAAAAAAATGTGTAGAAAGATTTAAAAAAAAGATGAGTAAAATTTAAGAAGTATCCACATTTTCAAATAATAAAACAATGAAGTTCAACTAAAAATAAAAGTTACTTTTAAATAACTTTTATTCCTAGATACCTATTTCAATCCTTGTGATTAGTACAAGAAAACAATTCCCAGTATAATAAATGTAGAATTACCTGTCCAGGTCCAATGTATACAACACCAATTTTGTGGGTATCATAAGGAGGTATGTGATCTAATACACTAAGAGCTCGATTATTGGCCTAAAAGAAAAAGCTTAGGTTCAGATTCTTTAAATATAAGCTGCTACAGGAATGTTAATATTTTGATAAACATTCCTATTAATGCAAAACTTTTCGCATAGAGGTAAAAGTGACAAACATTAATATTCTAGTAACACATCAAACATTGAAGACAAGAGAAAAAAATTACCTCAGTTTGTAGCAATAAGAGTGGTTTATGAGTTACAGGACCAAAGCAACTATTGTGAAAGAGTTGTAGGAAAACAAAACTGAAAAAGAAAGCAAAGTAAATATGGAAAAAAAAGACCAACAAAAAGAGTGCAAAAGGACCATGATATATGGTCATTACAACCAAGCACTCATTTCAAAAGGGTTCATGAAAAACATCATACATACTTGCTGTGCTTGTTTTATCTCTGCACAGCGTCAAATAAGTTATTTAATTTGTTTTGAATTGTGCTCTTATTGTCTCATTCTTATATTATTGTTTTTTGAGTAATACTCATCAGCCAAAAAACATCATTTGCACCTCTGGCTTAGAGAAAAAATATGAGTTTTTCCACACAACAAAAATCATAGAGAATGTTGATTGTGGCTCAGCTTAAAACCCTTCATATTTGCTATTATTATTATTGCTTTCATTATTTTTTTAAAACCTGCTTTAACTTGAATTTGAACTACAATATCCTCAGAAGTAAATTTCTCACAAGTGACAACATTGGCAACAAATATATAATTTTCCAATATTTCCTACTTCACAAACTAAAAAAACCATGATCATTGTTCTTAGGATTTAGGCTTCATCATTCACTTTCGGTTAGCTTTGGAAAGTTATAGGAATTTTTTTAAGAAAGGATAAGCTGAGCTGGAAGTCAACAGATGTTTTATGAATCACAAAGATATTGCTTGCTTATAGCAGGTTTTTTTCATTAATAGAGAGTTGTACTGCAATAGATTTGACATTGTACCAATAGAGTATTTCCGATTTTCTCGTTAAACATGTGTTATCGTTAAATCAGGGCTTGTTACAGGCGGGTTCAAATAAAATAATCATGTAAAACAGTACATAAAGCAAGAGCAAAATAACCATTCATACCTTTCTACTTAATAAGTGCTAAGGTTTAAGATATTTAAAATGATGAATTTATACTCAATTGCAAATTAATTATTCTATGAATACAGATGATACAATGTGAGCACAAAATATTTTTACTTCAAGCAGTCAAAAAGCATGCACACTACTTAAAATACAGTAGAAATGAGGCAATTTGTATTTTCAGGCAGTCAAAATACTAACAGTGTAAGCTATAATTACTGTATTTAAGATTAAATACTTGATTGAATAATAAGAGAGAAAAAGAAAGATTGCTTTTGGAAACAGAATGAACTTTAGAATGAACTATACATATCTCCAGTGCCACCGAAAGAGTGCTGTTCAACACCAGCAAAGCAGGTCTATTGGATTAAATATTTCAAAAAAGCTATTTTCCACAGTCTTACCCATGTTGGGCAGAGGAAATTTGTATGCATCTATCTATCTAGAATGTGACCACAATGTATAGGTTGGCAAATTTGGTAAGGTATTATCAAGTCTATCGGTGTTAATTGTTAAACAGCTGCCTACCACAGCTGTTACTCAGATCTTGTGGGCACACCTCGCTAGATATTGGGCAGTAGGAAGACTGAGATTTCATAGTACAGTCTGCCCCTGATTGAACAAACCTCTATTTAACGAATTTCGTGGTTTAGCAAATTTTTTCTCTTTCCCCTGACTAAAATGAAGGCAAAAAATTCTATTTATCGAACAATGAACCCCAAATTAATGAATTATTTTAATAGCCGAATTCTTTTTTGGTGTTATTTGAGTTAGAAAATACTGAATTGTTTTCCAAATGATATGTCCATCATGTCCAAAGCAGAAAAACACTTTTCTTGGAATCAGCAATGTTTGACGGGCGAGGGGGCAACCAAAGAATAGTGATTCTGTTGCAGAAAGTGATAATGAAACTGATGAAAACTGTTACTAGCTTTACATTGAATGGAAATTAAAAACATATCTCATGCAGCAGGCTGTAAATCATTTTTTAAAATATAGGACACTTTTGATGGTTTTTTTTTGGAAATATAGCACAACATTTTCTTCTCTCCATAAAGTCGAAAGAACTATTTCAAGTCAAGTATCAAGAAAATTGTCAAAATCTATTACTCAGCACAATAAAATTTCAAATTTATTAGTGTGTAATAAGTTGCAGAATAATGAATAAAAAGTATACACTTTCTAATTATAGATATTTTTGTGCAGTTGCTTATTAGGGCTTTTCATAAAGTAAGTAATTAAAAAAAATAATAAAAAAAATTGCACCCCAATATTACGAATAACCCTGATTTAACAAATAAAAGTTTCTGTCCCAATGAATTCGTTAAATCGGGGTCCAAATGTATATTCACTTCATAGCTGATTACTTTCTTAACATTCATGTATAATGGATCGTAAAAAAGTCAAAGAAAGAAAGATTTAAATTTTGTTTCTACAAGTTGACCAACTAAAATTCTTAATTTGGAGTAAATTACACTTTTCTCCCAATATCATCTCAACTTCCTTTCATTGAGCACCTTGATCTTGCATGTCATTGAAATAGTAACAATAAAAAGAACTTTAAACATATCTACTTTATTTAAATTTTTAAAACTTGCCTTGGGCTCATACCACTCCTGCGATTCAATTCAGGCCTTTTGACTGAATTATCAGAGCCATTTGGACGACTAGGACTCATTACTGATATAGTATGTCCCCTATCTCTGAAAGAAGACATAGATGCCTGTTGCTGACCTGGAAAAAAATGTCAAGAGCAAGGTTATATCATTGATAGTGGCGAGTCATGACATCTAGTATCACAGGGTGGCGACAGGAACTGAGAAAAAAAGTTCCCTGACTTTTCCCTGATTAAGTTCACCAAATTTCCCTGATTTACGTTACCAATGATAATGGTTTTCTTTTTTGGCTCTACTTGAAATCCATCGAAGGTTTGTATAAAATGCAGTACTTTAAACGTTGTGTAAAGTTGTTGAACTAAAGATATATTTTTTAAAAATGCTACTTTTTTAATAAAATGGTTAAAAAACATATCAAGCCAATTTTTTTGGAAAAAAAAAGGACAAAACAGTATATTACATTTTTCTACAATGGAAAGATTATAGAACATTTTTTAAAAAAACTTTACTTCCAAAAACCACTTAGTATAAGAATTTTAAGAAACTATTAAAATTACTCTTAAAAACATATGTGTATTTATGGTAGAACTAAAAAGTAATTGAAATTATTTTTGAACTAAGTTTTCAAACAGTGTAATTAATTGTTGCAGGAATAACAAGTAATAGTGAAAGAATAGAAGTAATGTAGTTATTCTTATATAACTAATTGACATATTTATGCAAAACAGATGAAACCATTTGACATCCATTCATAGGGAGCTTTTCTCTAATCAAGAACATAGGTTTTAATGAACGAATACAGCATTTTAACAATAAAAAATAAAGATATTTACTTAAGCACACAAGTTAACTCTATTTTAAAAATGATTACAGCATGTAACGAAAAAAAAATCTTAGATTGCTTTTTTAACGAACAACTTTGAAATGCAAGGACAAAAAAAAAAAAAAAAAAAGAAAAAAAAAGCAATTAGTTAATTTCAAAATATATAAAAGGAGAATACAACTTGGTTATAAAATTAAAGAATAACTTAAGTCTGAAGAAAAGAAAACCTTTATAATCTGCGGTGACAACAAATAGTATAACGGCAAAAAAAAGTTTTTTTATTGAAAGTTCAATTTTAGCAATTAAATTAAAAACGCGAAGAAGTGATAACTTTTAAGCTTTTATAGTATTAATTCAAAAACCAAAGATTTCTTCTTGAAATCGTGATTACAGTACGCTAATTACTTCGAGGCAATGGAATAAAGGCAAAGGAGCTAAGGCATTAATGAAGGCTTCCTCTTTGCAATTGGTTGTTTATTTTACGCAACATTGAAAGCGTAAAAGGAAATTTCAAGCTAGGTAACTTGTTCACTAGTTCACTGTTTGGAATTTTATTTTAAAATGTATTACTTGTATCATATGTTCTGTTTGACCGTCAATTAGATGGAAAGCCAAACTTCGAGTTTAGAGGCAGAAATGGATGCATCTATTAGTTTTCAGGGATGCCAGCTTTTGCAGATGTAGTTAGCCTCTAAATTAAGCAGAGTCATATTCAAATAAGCGAAACATGCGCATCAAATTGTTACTTTTCCCCTCATTCAGATGGACTGTCTTAACTGGATGTTTGCCAATTATCTGCGGTTAAACTGTATATACAGGGTGTCCACCCTAAAAGTGGACCAATAGCTAATTCCTAAACCATTAACGATAAGCGTATAGTTTCGTTTTGAAAAAATCTTTAAATTGCACAAGGATTCGAAATTCATGAAATTTTTATAAAAAAATCAAATTTTTAAAAAGTTACAAAATTTACCTTTTTATACTGTCCCCTAGTCTTAGCAATGATAATTAGTAAAACATTCCGGAAACACTAACATTTACAACTAAAAAAACATCACTCTTCTACAACAAAATTGACAGAGTTTTGAAGTTTCAAAAAATCACATTTTTTGAAGATATTATGACATCAGCGAGTGTGCTCTTAGGGGCATGTATGCGAATTGATAAAGTGTATTAATACGTTTAAATTTATTTTGATTCTTGTCATTGGGAATTCTGATTTTTTTTATTAGTAAGCATTATCAATGATTGAAAAGACTTTTCAAGGACTATTTATAAGCTGAAAGATCTATTTATGATTAAAAGGATTTTTTAAAAATCTTTATTTGTTTGTCATTTTGTTTCAATAATATCTAATTTCCATATGAGAATTTGATTTTAAATAAGGAGTTGAATCTCAAATTTATGCAAAAGGTTATCACTGCATTTAAAGTTACTGTGTTCTGATAAAGAAAAAGAAAAGTATGTTTAAAAGAAAGGGACAACCGTAAGAGTTTGAATTATTTAGAACTTCTGTTATGGTATTTCAGAGGGCAGATGATAATTTCGTAATACTTAAAAAATGTTTTTTTCTTTTTATGCATTATCATTTAATGGTTGTAACGGAAGTTTCTGGCCAAGAAAGAAAAACAAAAGTTGTGCATACGATATAAGCGATGGCTTGAATCTTTCGTTACAACTTGAAATTCTTTTTCTGAAACAATGCTAGACTTTAGGTGTTCTTAAATTTAAATATTCTTATTAGTCTTATTTTCATTATTCTTTCTGAAAAACTGATTTGATTGCTTGCCGTGTTTCATAAATTAATTGACGGGTGCGAATTTTTTTCTCATTTCCATTCCATTCCATTTGTAGAAACAGGAAATTCAACAAGTAGGGTCCGATCACAATTCGTAGTTGCGAGAAACATAATCTGAATTCAAGACATCAAAAAAAAAATTAAACTATCTTGAATTTAAATTATGTTTTTCGCAATCACCAATTGCAAAAGCCTATTCGTTGGGTTTCTTGTTTCCACAAATGAAATGGAAAATTTGCACCCATCATAAAATTGTAACTTAATTTTCTAGAATAAGTAATATGATGTGTATTTGTAAAAAAGAAGTAGTGATTAGGATGCGGTAATAAAGATTTTATGGCCGATATCCACACGTACACTTATCATAAAGGTATCATCACATAGGTGATTTTCTTTTCTGAAAAACGTAATTTTACACACAGAAACCTTTTTTTTTAAATGTAAAATCTGCCTGTATTCAGCTCTGAAAAAAATATGAACAAAATAAAACCACAGATGATTTGTAACTATGACGACGGTAATTTTTCTTTCTAAATCTATATATATATATAAAAATGGAGTTTGGTAAATTTGTTCCCTAAGATCTCAGAAACTACCCGGCAGATTTGGCTGAAACTTTCTTCGTTTGTTCAGTTTGGTACTGGGAAGGTTTATAGACCAGTTTGAAAAAAATCCGATAGATAGTTCCCTTTTTATTCTAACTTTAGTCCCAATTTTCGCATAAATGCCCCAATATGGGGGTGGAAAAAAACGTGCACATATTAACATTATATGTCCATCGAAAGCGCCAATTTTTCTGCTGAAGATAGCATCTGTTCGAAGTTTCTAAGTTGTATAAAAAACGAGTTATGAGCTTTTTTGTTCCCTGTTCGAAGGCTTTCATCAACCCAAGTCATTATTTAGTGTGTCATCTCAACTCCCAAGAATTGTTGTATTGCTGAATATTTTTGCGTTTCGTCTGACTTTTTGAGGCTTTTCTCAAGTCAAATCTTAAAGTAATGTTTTTCCACAAGATTGGCTAAAAATAAATGGATTTGGCTGATCATTTTACTTTTAAACGGAACTTATGTAATTAATAGTTTATTATTATTTATGCTGATTGGACACTTGCTCACTATATCCAACCAACCAGCAGAAATATCGCCAGAATTTTTTCAGAAAGATTTCAGTAGCTGATGCATTTTGCAGTTTTTTCCACTGTCGCTGTTTTTGAGCCCAAAGACTACGTAATAATGTTTCTCAGCTTTCACCATATAAACAAAATATCGCCAATCAAAGATACTTAAAAAAATTAGGCAAATCCATAAACCGCACAAAAACTTCCATTAATTTTTCTTTTTGCACGATTTCAAACAATTGCCAAATTTTACTACTTATTTTGGAAACATTTCGCATGAAACCGTTTAGCGCCATTTTTTTTGACCAAAAGTATCTCAGCATCTGGCAACAATATTTTTATAATAAAAATTAGTAAGGAGGGGGAGTATTATCGAAAGTGTCCCGAAATGATTCTCGCAAATTTGGTAAGATTTTAACCCGCACCAAGTTCCCACAAAAATTGAAATTCCCAAAATAGCTAAAGCAAGTGTAAGGGGAACACGGGCGGCTACATTTTTTAAAACAGTTCATACATCAATAGCCATACAGAGAAGATTTTAGATTTAAAAAAAAAGTACTAACAGATAAATCTTTTTAAACATGTAAAGTTTAATTTCATATTTCGGAAATTCTTCAAATTTGTAGCTTAAATGTCATGCTTTCGTTTCTAATTGAATACTATTTTGTTCTTTATACTTATTGCTATTTTAGTTTAATGAGTAAGGAAGAAGCTCGATTTTTAATCACGCCAAAAAGATTTGTTTTAAATTCTTTCGCTTAAAACAGAAAACAAGGGCAAGTAATGGTTGTTACTCATAATTATTACTGACCCAGGCAACGCCGGGTATTTTTGCTAGTAAATATTAAAAAACAACCGTCGTCATGGCAGTCTGAAAAATCAGAGCAACATCAAATTTGGTCAAATGAGTATAATAAGCAACTCGTGATTGCCTAAAAAAGCCCCCGACATTAAACAAAACATTTTTTTGAAAAAAAAAAAAGAGAATATAATTGTTTGAAAAATATTATTTGATTTGAATTTTAAAAATAATGTCCATTTACTTAATGATATTCGGGGAATGGAAATTAGAGGTTCTTAAAACAAAACGATAAACCACTTCGAAGTCCCCCCACCCCCTTCCCTTAAAAAAAAAGACTGAGCATATAAATAGCACTTGCTTAATCTTTTCAACCGTTAATATTGCCCCCTGATGACAAGAACCAAAATGAATTTAAACCATTAACACACTTTGTCAATTCGCATACATCCCCTTAAAAGCTAACTCGCTGACGTCATAAAATCTTCGAAAATCTTCATTTTTCAAAACTTTATAACTCAGTCAATTTTGGTCACAGAAGAGTAATTTTAGAAGAGTGATTTTTTTTAGTTGTAAATGTTAGTGTGTCCGGAATGTTTTACTAAATATCATTGCTAGTACTAGGGGACTGTATAAAAAGTTAAATTTTGTACCTTTTTAAAAATTTGATTTTTTGACAAAAATTTCATGAATTTCGAGTTTTTGTGCAATTTCAAGATTTTTTTCAAAACGGAACTATACGCTTATCTCTAACGGTTTAGGAATCAGCTATTTTTCCACTTTTAGGGTGGACACCCTGTATATTTTCTCAGTTGTATAAGTCTTTGAATTCAGTTAAAAAGTAAAGAGGACGGTACAGAAAAGAATTTTGATAAATATACTTCAATTGACAACAAATGTAAAGGGTAAAGTTTACTTTTCATTATTTGATTTAACTATTTAAGAAATATAATGCAAAAATTGCACATTTTTAAGTAAATAATCTTTTAGGGAAAAAAATTAGTTCTATGTCATTTAAATATATGTACATGTTATCTGGCCTTTTTTTACAATGAAAAAAAAGAGGACAACAGTAATAATACTCACATTCTATACTGCTTAGAACTTTAGCTGAACTTGGCTCACACATATTTTCTCTAGAAAAATTTAGCTCTGCGACTTCACTTTTAGAAGGCAAATCTAATTTAAGAGCACCCTTTGAATTTAGAATTTCTGAGCTCTCTGTTGGAAAAATAAATTAAATAAATATTACATCAATCTGCACCAAAACATCACAGAAAATGAAACTAAGGACTACATCCTGTCAATTAACTAGAACAATCGATCTTTATGTTACCCCAGAAAATTTACTACACTACACGAACTCAAAATACATGATTGAAATTTTTATGCCAAATCTAAATCACATTGCTTAAAATTTGTTTTAAATTAAACTTAAAATGATTGTTTTTGTGCCTGATGAAACAGGAAGAGAAGCATCATAATGCTTCAAAAGTGTAATAAAAATACAATTTTTTGACACATTTTATACTTTAGGTTGTTTTTCTTCATGACATATATTTTTTTGTATAACTCTTTTAAATAACACTTAATATGCGGACACTAGAAACAAAAATCACTTACACAAAGTTCTAACTAATGAAACATATAAAGTGAGCACTGAACATAAAAAAAGCACAATTGAAGGGGGAAAAAAACAGAGAGAGAGAGAGAGAGAGAGATAAAGTCTAATGATTAATAATTTTGTTCAAACACTAACTGCCTGAACAAAGCAAGAAACAAAGAAATAATTCAGGACAACATTACTTTTTATGTTATTAAAACTTTACAAATAATATTATTACTTCACTCTTTTTTCTTCCTTTGAATTGAGAACTTACTGTTTAGGGGGAAATCTTCTTTTATAAAATTCTCATTTTCCATGCATTGAGACCTTTGTTTTTCAATATCATTAGCGAGTTCTAATCTCTCATTTTGTTCATTTGCAAGTTTTTCATACTGCAATAAACCTGTGTTCATATCAGGACTAGAATTTGTACGCCGTACAGGAGGGTTAGGTTTAGAGCAAGGCAGTATCTCTATAGCACCATCGGATGCTTCCCCTATAGAAAACATGAGAAAGCATTACACATAAAAATGAATTAAAATTATCCCCAACAAATTTTAGAAGAATACAGTTTGAAAATAGATTAAATTAAAAATGATCTGCACAAAAAAAAAAGCAAAACTTCATTAGAATGTAACATAACTTTCACTGGTACGTTGTATGTTCATGCATCCTTATTAAACTGCTTAAAAACAAATAGCAGGTCATAAAATATACTACATTAATATAACAAATATATTCTAGTCTTTGTGAATTAAGTTTAAAATACAAATAAAACTTACGCAAAAGAACTAGTCCTTGGTTGTTAAGCTTGAAGCCGGGGAAAAAAAAGAAAACCTTTACCTTTAAGTTAGAAAATGAATTTTAGGATATGGTAGCAAGAAGACAACTAAAAAAACTCCAAACATCCGTTTTTATTTTTTATTTTGATCCATTAATAAAAAAGCTTTGGGGTGACCATGCTCCATTCTAATGCCACACTTGCTTGAAACATAAGACAGAGGATTAATTATTTGGTAAAAAATGATGCCAAAAAATACATTTACATTTCTTAATGCGTCATAAACAATTCTTTGTAACTGTTACAAAAAAAAAGGGTTTTTTTTCTTAAAGTTTTACATTTTCATTTAATTATTACAATTTTTTTTACATCATAATAAATGGTAAGTCTGCTTATTTAAGGATGTTTCTTGCTTATTACCCACATTTTCAATTTTCTGGATTGCTTTGTTAATCCAGATAAAAGATGTTGAAATACATTGAAATTTTATAATTTGCAATAGAGCAGGGGCTATCAAATGTATTATGTTTAGCTACAAACCATGTTCAATGCGATATTAATGAAATGATACGCAGTGGAATAATCGTGTGGAGAAAAATGAAAATATAGATTCAAGAACTCCTATGGATACCTAGCAGGGACTAATAAAGTAGATCTCTTTCCAATAAGATAAAACATTTTAAGTGCAAATGATGAAATGGAACACAGTTAAGCTCCAATTAAGCAAAACTCGGACTATCCAAATCGCTTTCAGAATTTCAGACCAAAAAAAAAAAAAGTTAAGACGGAAAAGCACTGCAAATCACAAAATAATGATACTGCTTATGCGCTCTTCCCTCCGCAAAGCTAGAGTAGGGACAGCATGAACATAATTTGGTTGATGAATTACTGTCTCATAATGCAGTGAGTTTTATAATTGACTGTGGTCCGTCGACATGTGGTCAGCCTAAGCTACCCATTAGTGTTCGCTTTGATTAATCAGTCAATCTTGCAATACATACATGCAAGATGGATTCAATTACGAGAAAATTTAATCAATTACGAATATGATTACAAGCCTGAAACAAGAGGATTGCAATTACGATTATAATCCTCAGTCAAAACATAATTACGATCACAGCAATGATTAGATTATGTAAAAAGTGTAATCGATTACAATTATGTTATGCTAATTATGATTTTGATTATGATTAGACTCGTGGGTGGGGGGGGGGGATATCACACACACACAGATACAGTTGGCTGTTTAACGACGGCTTTTCACAGTCACAGATAGTCCACTTATAGTGTTAAAAGCATTCTATTTGAAGACGTTTTCTACTTGAGAACGATTTTTCGTAATCCCTTGAAAGTCGTTAAACAGAGAGCCAACTGTACTTTTATATATCTGTATATATAAATATTTTTCTCATTGCACATTTGTGTGAACAACGTCACAGCATTGTTGTTTTTTATTTACTAATATTGTAGAGATGACCAGGTCCTATTTATCGCACAGGCACCAGGGGCTGGTGTCCAGGGCAGGATATTTCTAAAGGGCCGAAAATTGTTCCATAATATCATCTTTTTTTAAATTTATGCCAACATAAATAAGCATTTTACAGGAAGAAAATAAACTGACTTTTAATTCGGGATTTGTATGTCTTCAATTGAAATTTTCCAAAAGTGTCAAAAGAAAAAAAATGCAAGGACAAGCAAATGCACAAGAACACTAGCACGCTTTATAAGGGTTTTGTGGCATGTGGTGCTGTTGGTTCTAATAAGATGCCCTTTCAAAAATCTGGAGAAAGAGTCTGAAAACATGCGTTTGTGCATTTGATATTGTTTTCTTTCCCAGGCATCAGCTTCGCTTACTTGCCTGCCTGCCATTGCTGTCATTGACAGATGAAAAGGAAAATTGATGACCAATTCTAAAATCTGGGAAGACAGAGATGTTCCTCTCAAAGGCACCTACGGGCTACAAAGCAAATAGAGCTTGTTTATGATCCTGGTTTAAATAGCTGTTAACGACCTCTAAACAGCAAAGCCTTAGGCTCTAACTAAAAAGCTTGAAGTTATGTTTCTATTGAACTCTTACATTTTTTCCATACCATTGTAGAATCACAACTTAAAAGTTTTCACTTTCAACAAGTCAGGATTATACGATTACAAGGCTAAATTACGATTAATTAAATTAGATTACAGTTACAATTATGCAAGAAACACTTGATTAAAACTGCGATTACAGGCTTGCGAACGTCCCATTGCCAGATTATGATTACACAAAACTGTAATCGATTAAGCTGATTATGGTTACGTAATCGACAATTACTCCACGATACAGCAATTATTTAAAAATCAACACTTTTTTCGTAAAAAATCCAGTTATACAAATTTTTGATTAGCGGAATGGGGACCAGTCCAAATCGACTTGGATGATTGGAGTTCTATTGTACTAGCAAATGTGTGAACAACCACCTTCAAAACAAATCATACCCACAAGTTAAAGGTTAATATTCATACCTAGTTGAGACTCATTCAAATCACTGTACTCCTCTTCAGTTGAAGGAAGACTGCTATCTACATCAAGGTCCCTATTTTGTGGTAACACTAAAGAATTAATGACAGAAAGAGGAAATTCCTGTTTACAAAAGAAAAATCTTGCTCAGTATGAAGTGTGGAATCATTGCAATCAAATTAAAAACATTCAAATAAAGAATACAAGAATGTTACTGTTTCAAAAAATAAATAAATAAATAAATAAATAAATAAAAATAAAATAAATAAATAAATAAAAAAGCCAGTTGAAATATCAATGACATTTGTAGAACTAAGTGTTTTATACATTTCAAAAAAATAAATAAATAATAATAATAATTTTGTAAAACATTCATTGATTGAAGTTGCAACTCAGCTTTCAAAGACTTTATTTAAGATATCAAAATAGAAATTCAAATATTAGTGATGAGCAAAAAAAGTTGCCAAAATGGAAAATTGTCTGCCATATTTGACCAAAAAAATTTCTTTTTCATAATGCCAGTTTTATAGTTTTTTTTCCCTTCTTTTGTAAGACAGGATAAAGTTGATCATATTTTATTTCAATGAATAGTTTCAGCTTTTTTCAAACAAAAGTCTTTCAAGGTAAATTTTTTTAAAAACAAAATTGAGTTTTTAAATAATAACTAAGCGATTTCCTGAGTTAAGATACTCCAAATGAGCTAATCTGAAATAGGCGATATGTCACTGACTGCTCTGTATAACACAATAGGGCTCAATTGATACTAGAATGGTTTTGAGGAACACGGAAGCGAGTTTTCTTCAATGCAATTGACTCCAAAATTGTCTCTATGTGAATCTTATTGAACAACAATAGGTTCACTTACTGTAGCTCATTTGTCCTTCAAGCATCAATATCAAAGCCACAGACTTCATACAAAAGCTAGGATAACATCTACTGTAATCATATTATGATATTAAAAACACACATTGGCAACATTTTGTTGAAAGTATGCTCAACTTTGTGCAGGCTCTTATGAACTCAAGACCTGTCCCATGTTGTTAAGCAAACCAAAGACATCATGTTAAAAGTTAAAGTTAGTGAAGATAAGGCTCTTTTATATAGCAAAAGGCAGGGCCAAAATGTAACTTGGTAAAGAATTTTAACGTTTTGGTTGATTATGCTAGATGACTACATTTGAGTTCAGTAGCTTTTTCATTTGCATTCATGATCCATATAGGTTTCGTAAACATAAAAAAAAAAAAAAAAAATTCTACAAATTTGGGGGGGGGGGATTTTTGAGAACGCAACATTTCAAATTCCTTCTTAACTTAAAAAAAATAAAAGCCTGGTTTAATTTATTGTAGCAACTTTGTAAAAACAAGACAAAGCCAAATAATTATTTAGTTTACAGATTATAAGTTAACTAATTACATTTAGCTTAAGTTAAATGCTATGTTTGGTTTAAGGTTGCAAAAGAGTAATTATTTACTGGAGGAGAAGAAGGTAAAAAAAGTTGATTCTGTATCTTCATCATCCAAGATGTATTTCCAGTTGGCCGTCTAATATGCACTTCAGCCCAACTAGTGCACCAACAACTACACAGATGCCCACCTCTTTCTTCTCTTTCTTTCTCTAAAAAAATAAAATAAATTTAAATCAACAATGCATAAAGTGCAACACTAAAAAACCAAAGCTGTGCAATTTTTTTCAAGAGTTGAGTTTAACACAAACATACTTCCTAAAGACCATTCTCCATAAGAACTTGCAGCTGCCTGGCTATCATTAGGAAAGTAAGTAGTATGGCGACGACTGAAAGAAAATAAGTTACAGATTAAGTGCAAAACATAAGATTAAATATAAAAGTGAAGACTAAATGAAAGACTAAAATATCTAAACATAAAAAAAGTGAGAAAAGAACTAATAAAAAAAATGGACAACATTTTCTGCTATTTTAGACTTACTGGGATAAAGAACCCGATGAATGATGTCGAGGGAAATGCAGAAGAATGTCATCTTTAGTTTGATTGGCATTTGTAAACATTTCTCTAGACAGTGTTGTATTCCTTCTCTGAATAGCAGAACGATGACGCTTTCTTTTGGTGTTAAAAGTTTCTGAAGTTTCAGATCTAGAAGCTTCTGGTTCAATAAATATTGAATCGCTTTCATCTGGAAGTATAAATAATACCATCAACAATGGGAAAAAAAATCAAATTATAGTATAAAAAGAACAGAAAAATAATGAAAACAATAACGTTTTCTCTAAAAAACTGCCACAAATGATAAAAAACTACTTTTAAAGCATGCAAATCATTTAGAACAAATTCATTCGTTATGAACAGGGATGTGCCAATAAATATTGCAAGGTTTCCTTTTATTAGGAATTTTAAATTACTTTTCCAAAAATTTATTAATTTTGTTAAATAAACTGTTTTGTCTATGATGCAGATGAATTAACATAAGATCTGAAAAGAAGAAAAAATATTAATTTATTAAAAATTAAGCATAAAAAAACTAAAAATTTTAGAATTAAGGGAATTACTGCCATGCAAATGAATGTCAAAAGCTTTGAAAGGTGTTTTTGTGTTCATAAGTAATGAGAATTGTGGATTTTGCAGTTGAATCGCTTTTTGTTAAAAAGACTTCAGGTAAATTTATCAAAATGAGTTTGATATGGTTTCATATTGTTTAAGATAGCTGCATTGGTTTGTGTTAAAAGGGCATTTCTAGCTGAATCTATAGCTACACAATAAACTGGTAAACATCATGGCTTCTGTTAAAGGGACATAAGTCAAATTTTAAAAATGAATAAAATAATGATTTAAATAAAGAAATAAAAAAGTCTTGCATAGCGCAGTACAAATTAACAGGGTTACACGAGGAACACCTGTACATCATTTTCTTACCAGATTCCAAACTTTTATTGACATCACGACAAGATGAATAGCACCTTTCACATAAACCATGCTTGAAAGATTTAGTACCACAGCCACTAGTTGTAATAGAAACAATTTTATTTCCAACAAGCCAGCTATTTTTCTGACCTTTCTCTAATAAGAATTCAGCAGTTGGTGATCTAGAAAGAAAAAAAATGATACTTTACTTTTCGCTAAACGAAAATTGCACCTTTAGGCACATAAGACACTTTAACTGAAATGTTTCATAATTTAAATAATTTTACCAGTTATAACTTTACGACTTAAGGGAAAACAATTCACATCACAAGAGGAGTTTAAAGCTGAAATTAAAAAACTGCACATTTTGTGGATCTTCCAAATTTCTATTTTCTGGATGGATTATAAAGGTACGAGAAAGGAAGGTAAAAGTAAGAAGCCAAAAGAAGATAAGTTTAAAAATAAAAAAATATGCTAGCAATTTATTTTGGCACTGTTTACTAAGGGTTTATTGAATGATACTTCTAGTAGCTTAAATATTTTTTCTCAATAATATAACTAACAGAAAATGTAGAGGAAATAAAAAGTTGAACATTAACCAGTTATATTAAAACATTACCTGTTTCCTAAACAGGTAACTGCCACTTGTCATGCTAGTGTTTGTCCTTTTAGTGAAAATATCTGAGAGCTTTTGATTCACAAGTACCTTTGTTTATACCAGGGTCTCCAACCATTTTTAGTCAAGGACCACATTGTAAACTTTTGGAGGCAAGACATGTCAACAATCCAACAATGTTTCAGTTCAGATGGTTTAGTTAGCACCAAAGATTGTGATTTTTTTTAAAATCTTCAAAAACTTGTTGATTTTTTATTACTTTACATTTATAAACAGGATATAGGGCTTGATGGGGGAAAGTGGTCAATGAAGTAAAGTGGTCATACAGCAAATAAATGGCTACAGCTTGGAAATAAATGTTTGAATGAATGTGACAATTTTATTTTAGCGTACGACAGTTAGAAACTACATTTTGAATAAAAAAATTTTACAACTTCCAAAATTTTATTTGGTAAAAAAAATATTTTGTGTGAATATGAAAAATTAAAAAATCTAAACACCTCTTTTAACTTCCTTGGGAATTTTTGTTTGTTAGAATTATGAACAGATTGACTGCACAGGAAGCTTCCTACATGCCTTAAGAACTTTTTCGCATTAGCAGTTAGCTGAATCTATTCCATATAATTTTTTAGAACAATTTAAGTAAGATGGGGTAAAGTGGTCATAATATTAGGCTTAAAGAATATTGTTCTTCTAATGTCACTTAATCCTTAAGTATAAGGCAGATATAAATTAAATATTAATTTCACTTAATATGTATTCTTTTTACAGTTTACGGGGTTAAATATATGAGTGTATGCGTATGCATACGCATACATATTCGTCGCTGAATATTAAAGTATTCGACCGAACCGAATATTCGGCTTATCTGTCGAATAGGCAGTATACCGAATACCGACCAATTGTTCGGTGCATACCTGGTTTTCAAAATCGTCGCAAAAAAAATATTCCTCCCAAAAACCTTTGAAATTTTTTAAATAATTTAGTTGAGGAAAGAAATTTTCATATATCATGCATTTTCATTTATCTTCTGGTGTTAGACGCATAAGAAAACATTTTATGGTCGTAGAGAGCAAAAATTTTAAAAGCTGATAAAACAGTTCAGATTTTCATCTTTAAAAATAGAATATGCTTCTTTCAGATATGTAACTAAATAAAATTTTACTAATTTCATTTTTTTAACCACTTTTACAAATAGTAATCTCGATCTCATCTTTCGTCTCTAAAGTTGTAAATACAATATCTGGGTAGAAAAAATCTGGAGTACTAGATTATGAGACTTTTGATCACTGACTGTATTACACTGGTAGTTTATAAATTTTTAACCCCAAGTTTTTTGCAATAGCAGAAACCGCAGCCTTTTTTTTGGTTTGGAGATTTAGTTAGACATTTTAGTGATTGTTTAGTATAAAGTAACACATCATCCTAATGGTTATATTATAACAAATTAAAGTATATATATATTAATGATGTAAGATACTTTTAATTGAACTTTCACTTAAAATGGTATTTAGATTATTGCCAGTATTATATTTCATTAGAAACACAACTACCATTTAATCTTTTGAATTCTTATAATAATAATAAATAATGCCATTAGAAATATTTTTTACACTATTCATTAAATTATTATTCTTGTTTAGTACACTTTCAATCAAAAGTGTTTTTTTTTCTTTTTTTTGTGAAGTCTGAAACGGAGGTGTTTGCACAACTCTTTTCCAAAGTAAACAACTTTTTAGCAATTAGCTACTGATACAAATCAATTTTTATCCTTTTACAGTCCAGTTTTAATTGTTCTGAAAAGTTTAAACTTTTTAAGCTTAAAAGAGATTTGTAATTGAAAACTTGTATTTTCTGCAAAACAAACCTTATTTTTTTTATTTCAAAACAACAAAAAACACCCTTCTGTTTTTTCTAGATAGCAAGAGAATGATTTAAATATGCTACAAAAAATTTAATGCAGATCATAGTTGGTACTCTGGAGTTATGACTTATTTAATCTCCCAATTGAAAAAACATAAAAGCTGACTTAAGATAAAGAGTGGCAACACCCAACTATTCACAGGACACTTTTTGTCATTTTCACTGAAAGAGAAACATATTAGCTTGAAATTGATGCCAAATTCAGCTTAATTGGTTGAAAAATAAAGAAATTAGAGATATTTTCTAAATTTATGCCAAAACCGTGACGCCGAAAAATGATCAAAAATCGAATTTTTGAAAAAATTCTCTAAAGCGTAATTCTTATTCAAAATATCTATTAAAAAACATTTGGGCTTTTCTCATAGATATCTATTCGTAAAAAAAAACGAGCTGATGTGTGCATCACATGACTTCCTTTTACACCAATTTAAAGTTATTTCCCCATTATTGGCAATTTTAATGTGGTTCAATAGTTAACTCTCTAAATATCACCAACAACGGACAAACTAAAACCAAATTAAAAAAAAAAAAAAAAAAAAAAAACCGCCAAATTTGTCACCAAGTTGGCGACAAAACTTGGCGACCAAAAGCTTGGCGATATATTTCTAAGTGTTTGCATAAATTATAACCCCCACTTGAGTTCGCAATGAAATTAACATTGATTTCCTTCCAAAAAGGTGTAAAAGAGCCCCTTTGGAACATCCGAATGCAACCACAAAAGGAGGTGCACAATTAGACCTCACTAGGAGTCTACGTACTAAATTTCAACTTTCTAGGACATATCGTTCTTGAGTTATGTGACATACATACGCACATCCGCACATACGTACATACGGACGTCACGAGAAAAGTCGTTGTAATTAACTCAGGGAATGTCAAAATTGGTAATTCTGGGTGTCTATACGTTGTTAGGCACTTATCCGAGTGTGGTCGGGTTGAAAAAAAAAATCGACATTAATTCGGTGGTGAGCAAAATGGAAATTAAGGCCGAATTTTGAGTGGAATTTTTTTCGCGAATACATTACTTCCTTTTTCGTAAAAGGAAATAATAACGGACAAAATCGGAGACATGACGGCACGGCCGATTATTTAATTTAGACGATTTGACGTGGAATGGTCCATAAACGTTTTTATTGGGCAATTTTGTTGTTTCGTGAAGATTATTATTCGCATAATCATTTGAAACACGGATTTCTACTTGTTTCTTGTGAAAAACAAGTACATGTGTGAAAAGTTTCCTGAATCGTTAGAAGTTTCAGGAATCCCGACTTCTCACTGCAGTGATAAACATTTTTTGGTATTCAGATTCGTTGTTAATTGTCTCACTGCAGCTCAGTTGAGGTTTTTCCAGATTGAATGAGCCACAAATAAGGGAGAAATGCAATTTATGGAAATTTTAGCTTTGCGAGAATGGCAGCCAAATAAGCAACCTTGGTAGTATTTTCTTGAATTTCTGTCTTACCTTCGGCCATATTCGTTTTAGAAGCTTTTCTGATAAATCAGGAAGGTGCCAAACTATAACTACATCTAACAGACCGAAATTTTCTTGGAAGGTTTCTGATTTATCCATAAAACATGTCTTTCTCTCATTAAGAAGTTTCACGAGGTTTTGAGAAAGATACCAGGTTAACTTCAAAAAGGTTACCGACTTAAAGAGAGAAACTTTCCTTTTTTATGCCAAATATGCTACTATCAGGAAAAATTCCTGAATATTGTTTTTACAGTGTAATGGATAAGACTTGTGCACAGACCCTCGAATGTTACTGTTGTAACAGATATAACTCTATTTATCTATTGTCTATCTATGTGTTATCTATCTGTCTATTATCTATCTATCTATTATCTATCTATCTATCTATTATTTATCTATCTTTATTTATCTATTTTGCTAAATAGCTCAGTGTCATGACCTTACAACAGGAATATTGAAGAAGCATTAAGGTGAGCGAGTCAAATAAGGTAACCCCCCCCCCTATTTTTTCAAGATAGTATGGCAAAAATTGTCACATCGTGATTTTATCGTCATCAGAAAACCTAACTGACGATAAAGCGTCATCAACACGCAGTTTATTATCAACAGGCAAAAGTGTAGCAACAGTTATTAAAAGAGAGTCTTGTTAAAACAGCCTAATCTTCAGTAAATTTTTGTTTCTTCACCGTTCGTTCACTTAAGTTTACTAGTAAAAAAAAGTTAATTGCTCTGGAAAGCCTAATTTATGTCATTGACGAATTCAAAAAGAATAATATCTCTGTGTACAGTTACTTTTCCTCTGACTTGGCAACCCTAGCAAATTAGGATGTTGTCCAATAAGGCCGTGATTGACAATATTAGGACACTGGTGTCCTTACTAAGACACCAAAAGACCGATTGGAGAATATGATCCTGTGCTGCATAAAGCTGCACATAAGTGCACGAAATGCGAGCAGAACTGAAACCCCCCCCCCCCAAAAAAAAAGAAAAAAAAAAAAAAAAACAGAAAATAACGATTTATTAGTGCCCCGAATAAGACGATCGATCTTTCTTATTTGCATAAATATGGAGTTTTTGAGTTTATTAAATGTGGTTTAATATTTTTTTATACTGACAACAAAGAATTTATCAGTTTTTTTTTTTAAAGTTTGGTAGTACGTTTTTTTTAGAGCTGCATTTATTGGGGATTCGTTTATCCATGTTCCAAAAGAAGTCAACTGACCATATATTGTTAAACTACTCACAAACATAATTTAAACTTAAATTTTCACATGGAATGATTTTTTTTTCGTATTTTTATAAGTCATTTCATGAATATACAAAAATCGGAGCCAATTCAGTCATAAATGCAAGAGATATTTGGACCTTACCTAGGTTGGCCTCATTTGGCTCACGTACCTTAATACATTTTCACGGAAATAAAAAGAATATAAATTAATTATTTTTATTTGTTCGTTCCTGTAGTTAGAAATAGTTCTCTGAAGTAAAATACATTTCACATTTTTTTATGTTAGCCCAAAGATATTCAATACAACAAAAGCAAAAAAGAAAAGAAAAAGATGAAGAGGCAAACGATTACAGATAATGAATGTTTATTTTCTATGTTCTTTCACAGTAACACAGGCACTTACACTTGAGCACAACATTAATTGAATACAATTTCTGCTCATTCACCCAATTAACTGAATATACATGCAATATAAAACTTGCTTTTAAATAACATATAAACTTTACTTTTAAATAACTTTCATACTTTTCATCATACTTTTAAATAACATATAATAAATAATTAATAAGGAGAAAACAAAACTGTATGAAAAAACTGTTAGAGAAAACAAAACTGTTAGACAATAACATAAGTTTCGTACTTCAGACATTACTATAAAATTACTATTGAAAGAAGCATGGATGTTATGTACACATTTGAAAAGTAAAAAGAGTAAAACTTTTCTGAAATGTTTTTTTACAAACAAAACATAAATAGAAGTTAAAAAAGAGTATAAAATATATAAAATCACGTCGGAAAAAAAAAGAAATTATACCTTATAGTTTGTTCCAAGAATGTTAGGTTTTGAACATGTTTGAATATGAAAACAATTTTTGATGAACATAAAGCGAATAAAATATGAAATGAAATGCTGTATGCCAAAAATATAAAACAAAACATGAATGAAATTAAAAATTAGACGCATAAATAAATAAACAAATTCCATAATAAATGTCGTTTTTCGAGTCCCGGTTTCAAAAACCGTGCTGTTTTTCACTGCTCGATAAAACCAACACGTTTCATTCAATACAGTTCACTAGGCTATTAGCAAAATGTTGCTCTGAAATTACACTTACGTTATTCTTAATAAGAAAGTTATCTTAAAAAATAAAACTCAGCAATTACATTCTTCTATGCAAGAATCTCAAGTCATTTTCTTCCTTAGTGAGTAGTTAATAAATATAGCATTGTTGATGCAGATGTAGTACATGCTTTACAAATCACGTTGATATGGTGTTTTTGCCAGATTTTGTTCAAAGAAGTACAAAAGTAAATATACTCAGTCGAAGAAAAGAAAAAATATAAAGAACATACGAACCAATTGTATTGCAATAAAGGATTATTTGGACCGTTCACATGGCATGGGAAATTTCTGAGCTTTAGTCTTTTATCCCATGCGTTTGAGATTCCGTAAAAATGAACATAAAAACACAGTACCTAATATAGGTGACGCTCGATCTTACAGACTTCTTGAGAGAGAGAGAGAGAAAAAAAGTTCCTAAAAACGAGAGTTTGCAAAATAGAAACGAATAAAAAATTATCTTTTACATATGGTACGCATATTTTCAGTTTATTTTATTTCATTCATTTTCAGTTCATTTTAGTTCTATCAATAACAGTCGACATTTTATTTTATTTTTACCAGCAAAAAAAAAAGTGTTTAAGCACAGACATCCAGAAATTCAGACCGTAAGATCAAAATCTGCTGATCGCCTTGAAACCAATTTATTTCTTTATGAAAATAAGGGCAAAGAAGATGAAATTACAATTTCAAAGAAAGAAATTACCTTTTTTCCTGAGATTATCTGTTCCTGCGGCAGAGATTCTTAGGAAAGAGCTACTTATACCGTACATTGATTTCGTGAAAAAGAGATTTTTTTCATTTTTAGTTCGTAAAAGATAATGAAAGAATACATTCCTCAACTGAAGGGTTTTTCGTTACTGGCAAGCAGTTTTTAAATTATGAGTAAATGTTAATTGGAGGTTCGTAAAATCGAGCGTCAACTGCATAACTGTTACCGTAAAAGAGCGAAATTGAAAAATGTCGACTTTCACTGGAGATTAACAGGAAATATTCGGTCTTTCGTCGATGTCTTAGGTATGCAAATGTTGATTTTCACCGAATACTGTCAAAAATTACCAAATTTCGGACTTTTACACTAACATTTATGTACATACACTCAGAGACCGACCAATCTTGCAACTTGTTAGTAGAAGGGAATATTTTTTGAACACAGAACTAAAAATATTTCTTAACGTTTAGAGGAAAATTCAGTACAAGATGGTTTCTGAAGGATTCTTGTTCTAAAAGAACTAGTTGGTAAGGTAAAATTTCAATACTACGGACAACCTGGCTCTCGAGAGTAGTCGGACTCTATAGACATAAATATGACATTTTTTTCAGACCAATATTTACTTTAATTTCCACTTTAATGACGTCTTTAAATTTAATTCAAGTAACAAATGAATTCATAAAATTATTATTTTTTTTTCCTCAGAATTCACGCTACAGAGGTATGTTTCTAAAAGTGACCCTTTATTTGAGATTATGCTCTTATACTTGTTTATATGAGGGCTGTTTTTAAAGAAAGTACCGTTTTGAAAAAAACAAAACAAAACGAGCTGATGTGTGCGTCACATGACTTCCTTTTACTCCAATTTAATGTCATTTCCCCATTACTGACGATTTTAATGTGATTCAATAGTTTACTCTCTAAATATCAGAAACAGTGGCCAAATTAAAACAGATGTAAAAAAAATAGAAAAACCCAAAATTTGTCACCAAGTTGGCGACAAAACTTGGCGATCTATCGCCAAGTATCCGATAAATTATAGCACCACTTGAATTTGCATCGAAATTAACAATGATTTCTCCCCAAAAAGGGGCAAAAGACCCCTTTAGAAACACCCGAATAAAACCGAAAGGAGAGTTGCATAACTATACCCCACTAGGTGTCTACGTACCAAATTTCAACTTTCTAGGACATGCCGTTCTTGAGTTATGCGACATACATACGCACATCCGCACATCCGTACATATATATACATACGTACATACAGACGTCACGAGAAAATTCGTTGTAACTAACTCGGGAATCGTCATTACGGATATTTTGCGTGTATATACGTTCTTATGCATTTATCCACGTCTGGTCGAGTCGAAAAAAAAAAAAAAAAACCTCAATATTCATTCGGGGGTGAGTAAAATGGAAATTAAGGTCGATTTTTGAGTGAATTTTTTTTTTGCGAATACAATATTTCTATTTTTGTAAAAGGAAGTAAAAAGAACAAGTATAGATAGAGAAAAGAAATTTAATTTACAAAAATCTACTACCTTACGCTATTTTTCAAAATTGCTCCCGTGATTTTCCAAGCATTTTCATAACGTGGTGCAAATTTTTGTATACCTATTCGTGGAAAGTTGCCGCCAGTTTAGTCAACCATGAGTACTTTTACAGGGCTTCGGCTGGGATGTCTTTGAGCATTTTTCGAACTGCCCCGTCCTTGCTCTTAGCAACTTTCATTTGTTTTGGCATGTAAAGTCTTTTTTTGACGGTCGATGGCACAACATTAATCATGACTCAGAGAACATATTACCCCATGTTGTGCTGCACAGGCGACTACTTTCTACGGATAGGTATACAAAAATATGTACCACGCTATGACAAATGCTTGGAAAATCACGGGAGCAATGTGACAAATATTAGCGTAAGGGTGGTAGATTTTTGTGCAATAAATTTCTTTGCACTATCAGTACTTGTTCTTTTTTTTTAAATTCAAAACGGTACTTACTTTATAAACAGCCCCTGTAAAATTTTCTTTACTAACTGTTTTAGTTGTAGTGCATCTACTGGAAAGTTAAGTCGCTCCACTGACCTCTAGCTGAACATTCTTCAGCATTGGGGCTACTCAGTAGGGTGGGCCGATAAAAGGAAATTTTCGAGAAGCAACTTCTAACAGCAAAAAAAAAAGTTGTGTATTGCCATCCTAAACATGGGAAAAATAATGAAAAAAATTAATATTTATGTCTTCAGATCGCGCATTGGCAGCAAAGTTTGAAAATAAGGTAAAAAATGGTCAATTTTCAAATATTTTTATAAAAATCCCAATGTTCAAAATTTTTATTCTAATACCGTTTATATGCTTCCTTTTATAAATTTCCAAAATATTTACATTTCTTTGCAGTTTTTAGTTCGCGCATGAGCCGCAAAGTTACGTGAAATTAACCAAAAATCGACGTTTTTAGCTTATTTCGCACATTGCAGTATTTCTTCTTGTAGATACCAGTTATATTTTTTTTTAACAATAAATGTGCATTAAAAAGCTCTTGGCTGGAAAAGCAATTGTATTTTATTGCATTAACAACCCAGAACCCACCACAGGTAGATGGTTGCACTTAGTGTTCCACCCTGCTTTTCCCAAGAGTTTTGTGCAAGAATAATATATTTGTAAAGTAACTTACATTTACAATAACTATATGGTTTTAAACAATTTTCTAAGTTTCCAGCAAGATTTGAACTTGAACTTAAGACTCAGTTTTGGCATTGATCTTTCCGAATAAAATTTTTTTCAGATAAATCCATCTCTTGCGTCTAATACCTCAAATGAACTTCTACAGATTCACTGATCTACAATCCTTTTACCTGCCCGAGTGGGATATGGGAATTTTAAAAATGCAAACTAAAGCAAATGTATAGTTTCTGGAAGTGATAAAATATCCTTGTTTTACACATCATCACTGAAGTGGAGTAAAATAAATAAGTTGATCAATTAATCAACTGTTATATTTCAAAGCTTCAAATCTTCATGTTGGAGGTGAAAATTCTCTTATATCTATAGATGTGCATCGTGATTGGAAATCTTTTACGTTGCATACCATACTGTAATCCATTTCCTGTATATTTCACCTCTTGTCCACTGCCATGACCAATTACAATTTCTCAAAAAAATAGCAAAGTAAGCATTTCTTTGAATCGCCAGATCCATGATGTTTAAAGGATTATCAAACACCTATCTTGTAGATCTTGTAACATCTTAAAAGTGTACAGGTCTATGTTTCATGGACGTTTGCTCTTTTCTTTAAATTTTAATTTTATCGAACCATAGATGCATAATTTTTAAAGATATAATTTACAAATCTTCTCATTCTGTTGGTAGTTTAGCTTCAAAAATATACAGACCCAGTACTCGGTTAGCACTTGTTAACGAATGCCAATGACTGAAAGATCTTGGTTTTTGGGAGATGGAGATCAGTATCACATTTTCATTTCTGTATTACATTGACAACATACTTTTGCTCGCTCTTTAAGCCAGTTTAAAATTTTCGATTTCTTTCGATCGAGATCTAAGATAATTGTATAGAATTATACAAAAACAGATGAAGCTTTACCCATATTTCAGTGTTTGTTATTCTTTTATAGTCCGGCTGTTGAAAGGGTTATTTAGCTGGTTAGTGAGTCAGTAGGTTGGGCATTTTCAGATGAGACATAATATAAATTAATGGGAAAAATTTTATACTCGCGATCATCAATGCAAAAATTGAGTCACAAGTCCAACTTCAAACCTTGATCGAAACTTTGAAACTTGTTTAAAATAATATAGTTATTGTGAATGTAATTTTTTTTTACAAATGTATAAGTTCTATAAATAGTCTTCTTGAAAATGGCGGGGTGTAACACAAAGTGACGCCACCTACTTTTGGTGGGTTCTGGGTAAATTGCAGTACAATACCATTGAATTTCCAGCAAAGAGTTGTATATTGCACATTTATTGTAAAAAAAAATAACTGGAATCTGAAAGAAGAATGCAAATGTAGAAGAAAGCAATGTGCAATATAAGCTAAAAACGTCGATTTTTGACTAATTTCATGAAACATTGCGGCTTATGAGCAAACTAAAATCTGTAAATTAATGTAAATATTTTCAAAGATATATGAAGAAAGTATTAAAAAGAAGCATGTAAACGGGATTAGAACAAAAATTTCGAACATATGAATTTTTATAAAAATATTTGAAAATTGACCTTTTTTTCAAACTTTGCTGCCAATGCCCGATCTGAAGACATAAATATTAATTTTTTTCATCATTTTTCACATGTTTAGGATGGAAATACACAACTTTTTTTCTGCTATTAGAAGTTGTTTCTGGAAAATTTCCTTTTTTCGGCCCACCCTACTACTCAAACTGTTTAAAGATTTATTTTACAATCACCTCGCATTAGAAATCCCGTTGCATTTTAAACTTTTGTAAAATTTCTTTCTTTCGAATTTCATAGAAAGTGGAAAAGTATTTTTAATTACTTTACCATCCTATGTCTAATTTGGGACAAACTTCTCACTTCAGAAACCTTCACAAAAGGGCTTATAAAATTATTTCTACTTTTAAAAAGGAAAAAGACTACGTAAATTCTAATTTATGTACATTGATATTCTCCATGTTTTGTCTTTAAAACCGCTTGTTATAGATATTTATTTTCGATATGTTATAAATAAACTACAATGCTCTATGATATTACAAACTTCCAGCTATACGCTAAAAAAATAGTTCATTTAATATTGCACCTATGGCTTTCAATTAGGTTATCTAGTACTAAAAGTATCACCTGTTATATATGGAAGTCAAAATTATTTCACTTTGTTGAATGTAGCACACACTATGAATCAGCCTATCAAACTTTAAGAAGAATGTCAAGTTAACAATAATAAACTGCTTGAGGCAAGCTGGCCCTGTGTGAGGTAACCAGTTTTCTAATTTTGTTTCAGTCAAATGAAGTCACTTTATAAGTTAAAAATAAATAAAGAAACAAATAATGAAAAAATTGGTTGCCTCAAACAAGGCTAAACGTCTCTCAAAGAGTTAATTGATTTCTATATCACGAATAGCGATAGATAGTTTAGTGTTGGACTATTTTAAACAGTGATAGTTTTCCTGTTTTACGGGAAAAACAAAGACATTTGTGGCTTCATATTTCAGACCCTCTGAAGTTCAGTATTTTAAGACTTCAAAATGCGAAACATTCCTTTTACATTGAAGGTCTATGACTTTAATCAGCTAAATTACCAGACATTTCTCTTGATATCATTGACATGAAGTAAAAACAAGGTGGATGAAAGAAAAAAAAAAGAAAGAACATTGCAACACCAATTTTAGATTTACAGTAAAAATTGTTTAAAAAAATCATTTCCACTCAATATTTTTGCTATTTATTCAGATAAGTATACGAAATTATGCATTTTGGAACATCTGAGATCAGTTAATTCGACATACAAGACAACACTGCGATTATCTAATGTTTAAAATTGAGGACTGAGAATAATTTGTATTAAGTTGGATCACGGAAAACCTTTTAGAAAAAAAAAGAAACGATGACTGTTTTCAAAAACATTTAAAGTATAGTATTATAAACATTAAAATTCTTTCTAAAATTGTACCAAAAGTTTGTCTTTTTTCATATTAAAAAATGCTTTTTTTTCTTACAGGAACTAGTTGTATTTTCAACTCGCGAACCTTCTGAAATAGTTACAGAAACCAAGGAGTTACTTTTGCTCACATTTTAACGTAATGGTTTTCATTTTTGGCATTTTAATAGCTGGCTAAGTCAAAAAAGTACGAAATTGCCACGAAACAATGCGCACAATCTGCTATAAACACATGGAATGCTTGAACTTGAAATTCATAGCTTAAGTGCGCTTCATGCACTCATTGATACAAAGTAGATAATTTATGCGTTATGAAAATTGCAGATATGTTAGCAGTTGCATTAGTACATGTTAGCAGTTGCATATGTTATGCAGTTAATTTTTCTGTACTGAAATTAAAAGATTATTTTAATTGCTTTTATCAATTCTGGATACGAACCACGACATTTTAGGCTAAAGTAGCTGTATGGGAAATTTTCTTTAGCAAATTAATAAAAGCACGCATTAAAGATTAAAAAGATAAGGAATAATTTCTTTTTCGGCTAGACAGACGTTAATAAAACTGAATTTTAAGAACAGATTGTACTTAATTCGTTTAACTCAAAAAAAATTAATTTCATTGTCACCGCATTCACATGATTTTTTTTTTGACGTATTTCTGTAATTAGTAGAATACCTTTAAGCTATAAAGACTATTACAGTCTATTGCATTTTATCTCGTTTACATATTCCTCTTCTTATCATCATAATGCTTAAGCCTGTGTTTGCTACTATTACCATGCATGCTTGCAAAAGGAAAAATTCTTAATTTTATCGGTTTGAACAAATAAAAATATTATACGCGGAGAATATGTGAGATACACACAGAAGGTTTTCCAGGAAAAAGCATCCATTGTTGAAATCTGATTCTTAATGCAATACTCGAGATTCCAATAAAATGCCAAATTTGTTCAGTTTGGGATCGGTTTTAGTTTTCTTATGGTTTGTCAATATTGAATTGAGAAGAGAAATTAATACTTTTTCTCCAAAATTCACCGTCATTTATTATCTTTGTGAAATGAAGCTTTCAGCCAAAGAGTTTTCGTTTCCGTTCTTCAAATTGAATATCCTTATTGGATTTTTAAGTAGGGTAAAATAAAACAAAAAATCTTTCCTTTTCTTAAGAAATGGGATATTTAATGGAATTTTTCTTATTTTTCATGCTGAATTGGGTGATTTCACCGTTACGTGTGGGACAAATCGGAGAAATATACACTGTTAAAAATGGGTATTCAAAAATAATGAAAATTTACTAATTTTTGAATACTTTCATTACTCAATATAGCTCCGAATCAATAAGGTTCAATTTTGAGAAACACATGTACTCATTTCATGACTCGTATTTCTCGTATGTTTGTATTTGATGCCACATTTACTCATTTTTGAATCAATTGTATTAAAAAAAAAATGAATACATTCAGAGTTTCATTTTTGAATACATTTTTTTTAACAGTATATATATATATATATATATATATATATATATATATATATATATATATATATATATATATATATATATATATATATATATATATACTATATATATATATATATGGGTCCATTCTTCAGAAAGTGTAACTTTTCTGTCACACGCCATTTACAGTAAAAACTTTTAGGAACAAATTCATTTCACAATGATTTTTAATTTCATCAAAAATATATCTATTTAAACCTGCTAACAATTTTTTAGTAATAATTTTCATTTTAGTATATTTTTGGTTCATAACATGTGAATTCTCACCTCCGTGGCATGTCAGACACCTAGTGTGCCTGTTTCTGTTGCTTAATAACTTATTTAATTTAAAAGTATATGCTTATTTATTTATTATTCCTTTCATAAATGTCTCAAATACTAATTGTTTAAGTATATTTAATTTTTTAATATTGTGTTTTAGTTTGTTTTAGAAGGACAAGAAGTTATGTCACACAATAAATTCTCACCTCCGTTACCTAAATACACAAAATGCCATTCCTCATTAACACGTGGTAGTAATAACATCACATTTTATTTTCCATGATACAAGGGAGCCTCCTTGTTTATTTTCAGCCATAGTTGAAGTTGTGAGATCTTTTTCGAAAAACAAGAAGATAGATTTTGTTTTAAAAATTTAGTGTGGTTACTCTGACTTCTCCTCTACATGAACTTGAATTTCAGGGATGTAAATCAATGTAAAAAAAGAAGTGAACATGTTTCCTTACGTTTAACATGTGCAGATTGTAGCAACGAAGAAAAAAAAAATGCATGAAAAATGTATTTTTTTTGGCCTCTTTTAATAGAAAGAGACTCACCTCCGTGATTCTCATCCTCGTGACAGACCTTATCAATGTCATTATTTCTAAGGTGAAAATAACTGATGGAGGAGAAATAAAACAATAATAGGCATTCTACCGAAATTATAAATTGCCATTATATCCTCAAATTTACTAAATACTATTTTTTAACATACATTTGAAACTATTAATGAGGCCGTACTTTAATTAAGATAGCTTAATATTATATTCCCACTAATCATTAAAATTGCTGATTGTTTGCACAATTAACAAAATTACTACTTTGATATTATATTGGCCTCGATTTTTAAATATTAAAAGTTTTTTTATTTTTTTTATTTCCATGAACAAGGCATTTTTTAATTTTTTTAATTTATGAGTAAAATAATTGGAACTTAGCTGAGCCATTGTTTATGGTTACTTCTAGTAGGGTAACACTTTCATGTAAGAATTAAAAAAAAAAGAAAGGAAAAGGTTTCGAAATTGAAAAATATTTGCGTTAATAGGTTACGTTTTCTGGAGAATGATCCATATATATATATATATATATATATATATATATATATATATATATATATATATAGTATATATATATATATATATATACACATAGAAAAGTGTTTTATTTTGCTAGTGGGGGTACATAAAGAAGGTTTGGAACGCCTTCATAAAAAATAAACCCATTAATGTACCCTCAAATCTTTATTTTTACTATAGTCTGCAAAAAAAAAAAACTAACAAAATATAGCTAATTTTAAAAACTTTACACTCGAAGTCATTGTGTTTAATTGCATAAAAAAATCCAAAATTTCTATGTAAGGAAAATATACGTAATACTTCGATTTTTTAACATTTAAAAATTGCAATCTTTTAAAATTTCAATTTCATTTGCCTCCCATTTTTCAGGATGTAAACTTTTTAATTCAAGTACAAAAAGCAGAAACATACATGACTAAAGCCGTATTTCCGATTTTCAATACGGAAATACAAATGACGTATTTGATTTATTTCAAGGATCTCAAAGAACCAAAGAAACATAGCTACTGCCATCTACGTTTCACTTCTGATTTTGAAATTTCCATTTAAATGTTGATAGCTGCCAATTGAAGGAGTAATTACGATGCTTTTTTAAAGAGTATGGGTCCTATAAATATTTCGTTGATAGACAGGCGCATGCATACGAATAAATTGGAGGAAGAGAGAGAGAGAATGAGAGAGAAACAACTCATACATGAGAACAACAACAAAAAAAAAGAAAAAAAAAAGAAAAAATATGAAATATGCACAACGCAGTTTGATTTTGAACCTCTTCCCCCCCCCCTCCAGAAAAAAAGAAGAAAGAAAGTATAAATGATGATGGTATATCTGAGGTAATCAGTCTCTGGTTTTCTAACTCAATCTAATACCAACGACTTAAAAATAAATTACCATCTATACGGTTTGTCCCAAAGTAATAAGACTTTTTTCAAAAAACTTGGTTTTATTGATCAAACATGTAATTAAACTTAATACTCTTCAGGATTGTCTCCTCCTGCGTCTATAAACATTTGTCCATGCGTTTTCCATGCATCAAAGGTCCTCAGGAACTCGCTTTTGAGAATGCTATTAATGCACCTTGTCCTGGTCTTTTGAATGTTGTTTAGGGTCTCCAGATGCTTTCCCTTCAGCTCCCTTTTCACCTTTGGGAGCAAGAAGTCTGTCGGGGATGTGGGGAGTGGCATCGGTGAAACACCGATCCGGGTCAGATAGGAGTTGACAACGAAGGCGGCCGACAAGACTTTTGGCACAAATTTCGCAAAATCCTTACTCATGGCCAAGTCTTCCGTAACAATTCGATGAACATCTGTTTTCGGAAAATTTAATTGTTCTGACATCAAACGAACACTCATTCGGCTGTCTTTGTTCAGCAATTCTCTCACACGAGGGACATTATCGTCTGTTCGCGATGATGATGGGCGCCCAGGAGCCTCATTGGCGACTTCCTCCCGGCCGTCTGTGAACTCGACGACCGACGACTTGTGCCACTTTTTGACCTGCTAGTAGGACAAGCAGTCATCCCTGAAGGCCTGAGTGAACTAATCAAACGTTTTCATTGTCGTCTTTTGGAGTTTGACGCAAAATTTTATGGCATAGCATTGTTCCAAAGTTCTCTCCATGACGAAGCTCTGCGCGGAGGTTCTGTAAAATTGGTCTCCCACCACTCGTAGACAAGTGAACCTGGTGTCTCTGGAAAGCTTAAAGTCCCCTCTATCACTTGCAACTGGTCGCGCAGGTGTGGGAAATATAGTCTCGTGGCAAAAAAAATTATTCTTATTACTTTTGGGACAAACCGTATACGCATGCATAAGATGAAGAATACGTTCGATGTTTATTTATCATTCAATTACGTATGTACGTAAAAAAAGTCGTTTGCGAAATAACTCTTAGTGAACTGTTCTTTGTAGTCGATTTTTTCTCTAGTCATTTCCATGTTTCCTATAAAAATTCTTATTAATTTTAATGAATACTGTGAATCTTGTTACTTCGAATGATAGAAAAACAACTCAAAAATACATCGTCTATTGAATGAAATATGCAAAAGAATATTGCCGAGGGAGAAAACCAAATTGGTTGCTTTTGGGAAGAAGGCGACTTCGAAACAAATATTTGCCATAAGAATAAAAAATACTATTTACAAAACGATAATGATGAATAAGGCATTAGTTTGTCTGCAAAAATAGAAAGACGTATGTATTTTTAGAAGACTCAGAGAATCCGGAGGTTTCACAAATAGTATACATTGAAAAAAAAAAAAAAAAAAAGAATCAAGTACAATTTTAAATATTAATGTTGAAAATGGTCACTTGAATAGTCATTGAAGTGACCTGCTGATATTACTATTGAAATGAAATATTTTTTTCCTTATATTTTTTCTCATTTTATAAGAAAGAATCAAGTGGTTACCAATCCTCTTAGGCGTGACGCCTTAAACGGATTTTCTTCTCGCAAGTGAGTCTTCATTTTGGTTGTCAATCTAAATCCTGGGAATGATTGCTCTAACTGGCCGCTGATGACTTTTGATATCTGATTAAGAAAAATAAACAAAATATTTCTTCGGCTTCTTTAAAAAATAAAATGTATAAACTATTAAACAAATTGAGAAACGCTTTTTACATTTTTTCATGATGTTCACGTATATTTTAAACTCTGATGATTTAGACCTGATAAAGTATTTCTTCAAGGATGCTCGTTGACTGCAATGCGACCTTACATTAATTGATAGCTTTATTTATGCAAACTTAGTATTACTGCATGAGTCATAAAACTTTAGAAAAGGTAATGTTTCTAATTGATTCTGTAATACCTATCTAGTATGCGTTCGATATTTTAAGCGCAATTTAGCTTTCGTAATAATAAATACCATCATCTGTTTTATGGTTTGATGATATGATCTTAAAAAAAGAAGGAAAAAAAAAAACAATCTCATTTTACAATCAATATTATAGCTGCAATGTAGATCGATTTTTTCAGCCACCTCATAAAAACATTAATTGTTTTGATTTTTAAAAAACATATTTTCGAATGACACATATACACATGCTCAAAGCTAAAATAAGTAAGGAATTTGGTCCTATGAGGCAGTGAGAAGCAAAGGGATGCAAGTGAACTATTTTAAGTTTCGAGTTAAAAGCGTTTAAAGATCAGATCCTAGGTAGGCTTTCATTCATTTATTTTTCTAAATCATGCTGTATAGCAGCAACTACCAGGGCTACTAGTACCATCTTTTGCCCCAAGACAGAGGAAAGGATCACCTACCATGTGTACTGGTTATCTCCAAATTTTTAATTTTGCCACTTACATCCCTTTTCTTCTCACTGCCTCATATGTCGACTTTTCGTCATAAATAGCTGGTGATGAACATTATCAAAGATTTAATTCCCGCCTTATTCACAGATATCTCCGACGAAAAACAGAGGGGAAGAAAGTAATGAATTGCTGTCTTTTTAATTAATGAATATCGGATTTAAAATGAACTTCGTCAATTCGTCTTTTTTCCCGTAACAAAACTGCTATATTTTATCCCTTGTGTATGACATAATTCGGCATCTTGTATTTTAAAACGAATTTTAAAAAATATAATTCGCGACACTCTTCGTTGTCATCATCATGATTTTCTAAAATGTCTGACTAAAATGGGCTACCCAAGATCAAGAAAGAACACAGTGAGTTCACATTATCAGGCATTTCCCTTTCATCTTATCTTTCCTGAACTGGGCCAGTGTTCGTCGTTCACTCTGAAGGCTGACGTTTCGCGATTTTTCCATGTTCAACAGTTCTTGAAACATCTCCTTGACATTTGTGTTGTTCTTGGCTGACGTCTCCATGAAGTTGCAGTTCCACTTGTGGGACTGCCCCATGCCCTCTTGATATGTCACTTCCCGGCTTTCTTCTTCGTCGTTTTTGTTGCCCACCAACATCATTGGAATGCCTTCCAAGTTTCCCTAGAAAGAGAGGTTGTGTTAGGGGAAGAGGCATTACAAAAAGAGAAAACTGAAACTTAAAACAATAAATACAGTGCTGGCCAAATTATTAGAATAAAGAGTTTTTTTTTTCGTTTTTTGTACACTATTTGTACTAAAATACTATTTATTTTACTGATAAAGTACAGTACATACTGTGCATTGATTATTACGTTAGTTTAGCATAATTTAATATTTGCAGGTGGCAACTTTATCTGCTTTGTTTATGTTCTTTGTTTATCTACCTACCAGGAACATAACTTCAATCAGCTTAAACAGTTCACTAGTTCTTTTTATTAGTGTGTTCTGTTACATTTAAAGTTAGTTTTAGGTAATTAGTGAGTATGTGTATGCGAGTATATATAATAGTGAGTATAAGCAATTTTTTGCCTCCTTTTTTAAATTAAGTTAAGAAATGGTGTAAACCGTGTGAAAAGTATGCGGAAGACTTAAAATGCTCATCAAGAACAAGGGAATACATACTAAATATTAGATAATTATTTCACCGTTCGTTAATGTGTCTATAGTTATGTAATCAATAAAGAATTTGCTTTTAAAAGTCTTAGTCTAATAATTTGGCCAGCACTGTACCTAGTAATTTTTTGTGAGTATTGTTTTATCTCTAAGTGCACATACAATTTTTAACACAGACGCATTGTCAGAAACAGAAAGTTCACTTTCGGGGATTCTTCAATCGTAGGGACAGAATTTCGTCGTTTAAGACAATGCTTTCTTGGGTGGGTCAGAAAAACGTGCTCAAATGTCAAGAAATGTTTTTCAATTTGGCTAAACGTTCACTCGGATCATTCTCACAAAGCAATTTCGTAAAACAAAACGAAAATTTCGAAACATTTAACAACGGTGCCCGCTAAGAGCAATGGTGTATCTCCCAAATATACCACGAATGCAACTCCTAGGAACAAGATCCCCCCTTCCCCCGTAAAAGAAACAAAAATACGGCTGAACACACCCTTTGAAAATTTCAATGGCGTCCATGACCCCCCCCCCCTCCCTTCTTCCCCAAAGACACTAAAGCACCAAAGACATTAGAAATCTTTCACGTTGTTTCTATACAGGAAACACTCTACGAAGCTTTTTTCAGTCAAAAGCTATAGAAATACGAGAAAATACAAAAACATGATTACAATTCTATAATTTTTTCTCTCCCGCAAGTAACAGCACAAGACCGACGTCGCATGTGAAATACAGTCGAGTCCCGACTTACGCGAGGGATGCGTTCCGAGACTGCTCGCGTTAGTCAAAATTTCGCGTTGTGGAAAAATGTATGCATACAAATTTTTTAAAGCATACCAAGTACTTATAAACACCCCTCAAACTGCTCTAAAGCATTCCTTATCCATACACTACAGTTTCTTGCATAAAGAACTGAACTTTTACTGTATTTAAAAAATAAAAAAACTGTTGTTCAACATGAAATACTTGAAGATGAACAAAATGAATGACCAATGGGAAAGAAAGACGTTAAAATTAAAATCAAAAACTATAATGGTACAGCAGATACAGTAACAATATTTAAGAGTTAAAAAATGAAGATAGTGATGATTTATGCTCCATGATAAGATCGTTATTCTTATCTAATTCTACATTTTAAAATGCGTTTGCTCCGCCTTTATAACGTTTCAATTTGTGGCAACATCTCCTCTTCCTGATCTCTTTATTAATTCACAATACGAGAGCAGCTTCCATTTTCAAAATATTTACTTTGCTTGACTGCTCTGCAAGCTTCAGTATTTAAACTAAGTTCTGAACTTTTACGGATATCTTTAAGTTTTGACTTTTAATTGTACGTATGGAACATTCACTCATACTTAATGTCGCGCTACCGTCGAAGTTTTGTAGTTGTTCATGCATATCCAGAATTTTAGTGCTTATATATTTTTTATCAGAAATTTTCTTTTTCTTCCCATCTTCACAAACTTTAGATGAAGGTGCACTAAGGTGCCATTATATTTCAACAACTTTTATGTTTAGAATGAAAAAAATAAATAAATGAAAGAAGCTGAGAGTGGTTATTTGATGCACTAGACTACTTTGGTTTGAACTTTGGTTGTTAGTGATGCTGAAAGAGATGCAATAACATTCACAAACTCAATATTTAGTCGCCAATAACGAAGCTGATACTTCCTTCCAAAAAAAATTCGTGTTGTGGGCGAAAAATTCGTTACTCCTGAAAAATTCGCGTTATAGCCATTTCGCGTAAGTCGAATCGCGTTGTAGCGGGAGTCGACTGTACCAAGAATTAAAGAGGCGTGAGTGGCAAGAATATGAATTTGGAGTTAACGGTTACAAATAGCGAGAGAAACTTTCCTATGTTTTTGAGGCAAAAAATGGTTCTAGTAGTCTTGGCTGGTGCGGCTTTACAGGCATGATTTGGGAAAACTTTTCAATGAAAGCTTACCACCGTTTTGAAATACTCACGCAGTTCACTCAAAAAGAAAAGTCAACTTACATCCTTCTGCTTCTCACTTCCTCATTTGAGGTAGTGAGAAGCAAAGGGATGCAAGTGGCAAAATTAAAAATTTGGAGATAACCAGTACAAATGGTAGGTGAACCTCTCCTCTGTCTTGGGGAAAGAGATTGTATTAGTAGTCCTGGTAGGTACTGCAGTATAGCATGATTTAGAAAAAAATTTCAATGAAATCCTGCCTAGGATCTGATCTTTAAACGCGTTTAACTCGAAACTTAAAATAGTTCACTTGCATCCTTTTGCTTCTCACTGTCTCATTTATAATTATGTTTCGGAGGCGTTTATTAATGTTACCTACACTTAGATGCATGGAGCGCATGAAAGTCAAAAGATTAGCTATACCATGAAGTTATATTCCTATGATAGGCGTTGGCTACCGATAAGACGAAACAAACTTAGATTAAAAAAGAAAGTTGACTTTCATGATGTATATATTTCTAAGACGAGAAAAAGATTACGGGGTAATGATTAGATAAGGGGGTAAAATATGCATCTGCGTCAGTTCATGTACAGTCATAGAAAAAAAAAAACGAAACACTCGATCGTATTCAAAGACTATTGACACTAGAGACACGTGTGAGGTGTCATTGTTTTAGGAATAAAAAGTTCTACATAATTATGTTAAAAAATTGTTGTTAAGGGGTCGTCTTCATATTAAAACGAGCATCAACTTCAAATTTTTCAATGAGAACCCCCTTTTTTTATCACATATTTGTGATCAGCATCCTTTTTAAACTTTGTATGCAAAGTTTTGTTTAATTAGATCCTAGTTACTTCAGAATCGAGTTTTGAAAAATTCCTCTCGTAATGTTAAAACGTATTTTGATATTTTTACTCATAACACAAAAACTAGATTATGCACGGCAAAGATTGTTTTTTTATATCAAAATATGAATCGACCCAATAATAAAAACGCCTTTTACAACACCTAAAATGTAATTTTAGTTTTTTTTATGAATTCTTTTAATATTTTTTGAAAAAAATATGATCTAAAACCATATTAAATTTTAACAGAAAAACAATCTAGAAGAGCTTTTATGCGGGAATCCCAAATTTGAGCTCAAAATATTCAGTAGTTTTTGCACTATGCTTAAAATTTCATTTTTTCTCACTGTAGGGGACCGTATACTTTTTTAAAACAGAAATTATGAAAGTTGGTTTCTTCGTAAAAAAAGAAAGAAATTGTTCAACAAAATAAGCAAACCAATCATAACGTGGGTTTTCTGCATTAGAGTTACGTTTATGATTTTTTTAAAAAATTTAAATAAATTTATTCGCTGTGTCTGCAGAAGAACAACACAATATTGCAACCGTCAGTTTTTTGTGGATATCGTTTAAACGTCAATGTGTAAATAATGCGAAACACTACTTCATGTATTCAGTAAATTACCGCTCATTAGCCAGGTTTAATAAAAGAATATGTTATAGAACTTTTAAAATTAAAAGCTACACTTAAAATACCTCTGTTTTTTTTTTTTTTGCAATAGACAGTGTAGAATTAATGGCTCTTCCCGGTAATAATTTGCTAAAAGGAAAAATTATTGCCTTGTCTAAATCGGGAAAAAGCACTCGAAAAATAACCGACAGTGTGAAGTTTCGCCTTTAACAGTATCCAGATGGGTCAATAGGTAATATTTGCTATTAGATAAGTTTACTGGTTTTTAGGAATTATTATTATTATTTTTTGTAAAGTGTTTGAATAATTTTCAATGTGGTAGGAGAGGAAATTTTAGTAGCAGTAGAGGGCCGCGTGCTTTGAGCCTCATTCTGCACGAAAGTAGTAGTTGTAGCTAATTGTGAACGTTTTTTTTTTTTTTTTTTTTTGACTTCGTCAAAAATTTAACAAAACATTAATTTGCGTGTTAGATTAAGTTGAGTTTTTGTCTACTCTTAGTTATATATTAATTACTTTTTTTTTCTATTTATTTTCTCGGTCATTGTCCGTGCATTTCACATCAAAACTATTCTCGCAAGTCAAAGATAAAATTTCAATTTTTTTTTTAATATTGTGGAAAAATATCGACCAAAAAAAAAAAGAGTTGTAAAAAATTATTGTTATCAACTACTAGATGCTTATCTTATTAAATGCATGTTTTTCAGAATCCAATATCTGAATATTCGGGTCCACCTTTATGACACTGGCACTCTAATTCAACTTTCTGGTCCTATTCTTTAAGCAAACAACCGGCCACATGGATCAGCCGCGAGGGCTGAATGTGGCCCGCGTCTCCACTGCGGTTTGGTTATCCCATTCGATGGCTGCAGTGGTTCCTAATAATGAGCACAACATCTTTGCACCGAGCATCTGGTTTAACCGGACAATGAAGCAGGTGTCATGTCATTGAAGCCGAGAGTGCCTAAAAACTGGTGGATGAAGAAAATTTATCTCACCAGTGAGATGCCGTAAGCATACAGCAAATAAATTTACTTTACCTACCAGTTTATTCGCACTCTTAGCTTCAATGAGGTGACTTCTGCATCCTGCACGATTAGTTTCGATTCCAGTCTGCGAAATCCGTAGCAAGGACGAAATTGTAATCTCTGGATAGATTAAACTCATCTGTCGGTTATACTTCGTGTAGTATTGCTATAGGTGCGCCAGCCTATAGCATCACACTATAGGAAATGTTCATTTGCTAGTATATAGTACGCGAAACAAAATCAAAAAATACTAAGCTTTGTTTGCATGTGCTAAGTTACAAAATCGGAGAAATGACAAGAAGTCTGATTTCGGTTCACCTTGGTTTAAGCTAAAATAACTTTTGTCTTTTTAAATAACGGGTTGGACCATCTCGAATCTCGTTGCTAGAAATAGCATTAACTAAAACCGCCAATTGTGTTATGCTTTTTTAATATTACCGAACTTTATGATCTTCCGCATCAAATTTGGATTTGAAACAAATTTTCTTTTTTTTTTTATTACAAAAAAGCCGCTAGAACAATTACTGTGTTTGTCCACTGTGTTAATTCATATAGCCAAATTTTTACCAAATAAAGTTCGAGTATGAACAGTTTGCTCATTAACGGGTATTTATATTCTCCTGTTTCTGTTTTATTTTTCAGATTGATACTTCGTTCATTTTATGTATATCGAGCAAATTTTCACGGAATAAATAAACCTTGCTTCGCTCGTGTCTCCAATCTATTTAATGCTGCGTCTACCCACGTTGTGCCGTGTATATATATATATATATATATATATATATATATATATATATATATATATATATATATATATATATATATATATATATATATATATATATATATATATATATATATATATATATTTTTTTTTTTTTTGTGCGGTGGCACAAACTTCTGCCGATGTTCTGCGAAATTAAAAACGCGCAATTCCAGTTGACATCAAAAGACTTTCTATTCATTCCAAAATAAACCTGTAAGATAGGTGCAACACATTTATCAAACATATTCACATCATGATTCTAGGTATAAGGTTTGATATTTACATTTCTTTGAGGCTTATTTGCTGAATGATTATATAAGCAATCCAATAGGTTCATATTAGAAAAGGCAAAAAGTTCCATTAATTTTAATTTGTCCTTATTCGATTTCCCAAACAACGATCTATACAATGGGCCAGTCAAACCCGGTTCGTCATTCTTAGGTTAATCCTGATAGACAAAAATCTAAATATTTTAACTTTTTTTTTCAAAAAAAAAAAAAAAGGTTTTTGACCGTAAATCGCTCTTTGGCGCAACATTATCGGCCCAAAAAGTATCGAATTACGGAAAAAAGAGAGAACTTCAAAAAATCATGAATTGAGCTGGATAATCTCGATCTTTTCTTTGCTTACATTCCGTTACTTGATAAGCCGTGACCTTGAAAGAAGGGTTTTCAATGTGGTGACGGTCCCTAAAACGTTTTTCGTTAATAACTCCTGTTCTACTGCACGGAATGCAGTGAAATTTCGTACCCTGGCTTTATTTTGCGGTCTAAACATAATTTTGTAGCAAAAAATAGGGGTTCCTATTTGAAAATCAAGAGTTGGTGCTCGTTTTGCTTTGTATGTGGTCCCTTATCAAAATTTTACCTACGTAGTTTTAGAGAAGACTTTAAACCAAGTCGAATGACACCTTTCTTTCCTTTCTAGCATGTATAATGGCCGAATAATTAAAAGTGTTTCGTTTTTTTTCTATGACTGTACAATGGAGCACGTACCTTGACTTCCCTGATGAGAGTATAGATCGATGAGAGTTCTTCTAGGCTCTGCTTACTCGTAATGGAGTAGACAAGGATGAAGGCATGACCTTTACTGGTGTTGAGTCGCTGCATGGCAGGAAATTGATGACTCCCGGTCGTATCGGTGATCTGAAGGGTATAAATGTTTCTGTTGCACGTTATGACCTGAAATATAAATAAATATTTTATTGTTTCTGGTATTGAAAGACATGGAAGGAATAGTATGCGTTGGAAATCTCATGAACTAGAGAGTCTTACGTGCAGCATACCGACAGTTCAGTCATCACATCCGGAGACTGCAGTTTCGTTTTTCTTGTGGACTCATCACTCTGCAATAGTGAGTAACCGAGCTGGAGGCAGCTGTCATCTCATTGAAGCAGAGAGTGCCAACAAACTGTGGCTAAAGTACATTCAGACCATAACAAGGAAGGAACTACAGTCTCTTTATGTAATGACTGGGGTTGTTGGTCTATTGCATGATGTTCTGCCTTAGTCCAGGCTTAAAGGAGTCACCTTTCTGCTTTGAGTGCCCTAGTTTGCCAGTGCATCCCAAAGAAGCTCTTTGTTTGTTTGTCTCTAATGGGGAGACGCTTTAGCTTCCCGCTATTTGTTAATATAGTACATATCCAAGAGATAGGCAACCATTTCGTTGAGTGGCAACACAACAGGTACAAAGCCGTTACCATTGGAAAATTGTGACGCCCAGTAAGCTAGATTCGCGGAAGTTAACCAAGGGCAGTATGATCATATGAGGCGGTGAGAAGCCAAAGGGATGTAAGTGGGGCTACTATATTACTATTTTTTGCCCCAAAGCAGAGGAGAGGTTCTCCTATTACTTGTACTGGTTATCTCCAAATTTTTAATTTTGTCACTTACATCTCTTTGCTTCTCCCTGCCTCATATGCGGTTGCAAGTTTTGTAGTGCTCCCATCGTAAAAGCTGACATCGATATATATATATATATATATATATATATATATATATATATATATATATTTGAATTGCGGTTAATTAATTACATAGCAATCATTACTTAATTTAACTAAGTCTGTTAAAAAACGTACACAGTCCATAAGTCAAAAAACTAAAGGTTATCATGATAATTTAAAAATAAATGCAAATAAGTTAGCACCTGTGTTGGCAAAATACTTACTGCAAACATAATAAGAGCGTTGGGCAAAAAGAAAAAAAACTTGAGTATTTTTGTGTGACATAATGGTTACATACACTATATAAGCAAGGGTATCCGAATACTCTCAATGTTTAACGTTTTTGTAAATTTCTAAAGCAATACACGACGAATGCGTGCATTTAGGTACTAACAGCTAATTCAAGGCGAAAAATATTTTTTTGATCATCTTGTATTGCAGAAAGTTGCAGAAAAAAAGTGTAAATTTTACAAAATAACTTGCAATGACACCTATTCTATATACTGTTGCAAAAAATCTCTCTTATATTTTTAAGCATTTTTTCACAAAAGGGCCAATTTCTCTCTCGAGTCTTAGACTCATGACAGGCGGAGTTTTCCACCAAACTTTACCTAACTTTCAAAAAACTTGAAGGTATATGTAAGAAATATCTGTAACTGAAATTTGAAATAAAACCATTGAGGAAGGAAAAGGAATACAAATGAATTCCTTTTTTACTGCGCATGCACAAAAAACAGCAGTTATTGATTTTATATCCAAGTGTACGTAAAAACTACTAAAAAAATTTCAAGTTGAATAATTAAATTTTTTTTGAAACAAATCAATGTTCCAGTGAGTTGTATTTTAATGATTTTTCCTTATAGGACGAATCGCAAGTCAACGCTTACAAATCAGTAACCTTTGTTCTCAATCATTCAGTGTAGTTGTGTCCTAATTTTTTATAGAACTGATATTTTTGGACATTCGCTTGTCATTTATCTACTACTTGAGAATGATTGAAAAATATTTCATTATATTATCGACTAGTGGTACCCGCACGGCTTTGCCCGTAATAGAAAAATTAAAAGGTCTTGTGGTTCGCCTGTATATTTACAAATAATGTATGGTGAATTTTCTCGCCAATTGGCTTATACCCATGTTACGGTTCCACGTCATGATAATTTCGTATCTCGCCAATTGGCTTGTTCCCATGTTACGGTTCCACGTTATGATAATTTCATAATTTACTCGTCCATCTTAAGATAATTTTGTTCTTAAAATTGTAATAGAAAAAGAACCACATCGAATTTTTGAAAAATTGCTTCGAGGTGCACACCCCCATGCTACAAACTAACTTTGTGCCAAATTTCATGAAAATCGGCTCAACGGTCTAGGCGTTATGCGCGTCACAGAGATCCTGACAGACAGAGATCCGGACAGAGAGACTTTCAGCTTTATTATTAGTAAAGATATTCAGCTGGATTTTTTAAATAAGTTGCCAAATTATTTGGCTACGAAATTATGAAAGTCACAAATGGCTATTTTTTGCACGTGTGGATGGAAAAATTAATTTCTTTAACTGCAAACATTGTATCAAACTTTCAGTAATTTTACTTCTAATTCCAGTATAATGTTTCTTTTGTATGCTGTCAAATTTTCCGAATGTTTGATAATGTTTGGTGCCAAAGTTATGAGCCAAAAGCTGGGAGCTAGAAGGAAAAATATATCAGGATAGAAACTGAAAAAATATTAAATATCAGACTTTAACTACAAATGCTACTAACTCTTATTCAGTGCAATAAAAATGCACTTTCACAGTTTTTCGTTATTTAATGACGATTTTTAGAGTTAAACTTTTAAAATACTAAACTTCAAAAAAACTTTAAATTTTCATCTATCTTTCTTAGCAGTGAACTTAAATATAACATACACTATATAAGTTAAGGAGTTATAAAAATATCCTAAATTATCAACTGCAACAAAAAATTAGAGTTGATAAGTTACGCTACTTTAAACCATGTCATAGATTCATTAATATATATTGATACATTCAAGATACATTAAGAGGAGATTTGCCTTAAATAGAAATATTACACTTTAAAAAAGTTTTTTAGCGTTAAGCAATTTGTTACTACGCCTAGAACACCCAATTTGTAAATTGATCTACAAATAAAAACGTTATTTTTATTGATTTAGTTGATAAAAAGGTATTTCCTAAAAGTTTAAACTTGTGCTCAGACTCTTTCCTGGGGATAGAAAGTTCTGATTAAGGAATTTTTCTGGAAAGTGAGTGCTGTACACTTGAGATCGATTGTAACTTCGGAAAAGAATGAATTGTCTAGGGAGATAAAGAAGATAAATGCCGGAGGTTTGTACTTGTTTAAAGATATTTCACAGCTAACAAACGACAATTTATTTTACTTTCCTCTTTTAAAAGTTAAATAATTGACTAATGTGAGATGCAAAAGTTTGACCTCTGAGATTGATTTTCTCCCTTAATATCTCACTTTTGGCTTAACAAAATACGAAGTTAGTAATTTAATTTCTAGCATTTAAGAACTACCAACTGTTTCACTTTATTGGGGTTGACGGTTTGATGGTCTGCTGATTTTTCATTTACTTCTTTAAAATGAGAGGAATCAGTTTATATGAGATTGTTTGGAAATGGAAAAGCGGGGCTGGAGCTACAACCTTTTGGCGTGTCAAACTATCGCCTTCGAAAATAGTACTGACGTGAATAGGACAGTAACAGCAAATTTTTCACTTTTCATTTTTTTTTTTGCATTTCGTCATTTATTATTGTACGTTATGTTTGTTGTAAAGCTTGCTTGTTTGGTTTCCACTGAAAAAAAAAAAGCGATAACATTTCCCTATTTTTAGTTTTGAATCCAAAACGCGTTTCCTCAAATATCTCGAAAACTCAGTTTTGCAGATACTTCCGTTTACCTGCACACGGCAGAGTATGTTCTGTATATAGTGTGCTACTGTTTTGGCTTTGCTCGATAAGTGTACCTAATCAGGTGCATTACGGATGATGGAGAAGTGGAAATTTATTGCGAATTTCGATTCCCCCAGACATGAAACTGTCTGGTAATGCTGTTAGCAAAAACATTTTATTACTATTTTTAAAATCAAGTAATCCTTCATTGCGCAACATTCAATTTATCAAAAAAGTATTCAAAGGGGTTGCATTCGCGATTTTAAAGGGGCAAACCAATTTATCTTTTTCGACTCTTGTTCTACTACGTAAAAGCAGGTTACTCGATCAACTTTTGCTTTAATCTGCGTCGTCTAAAGCGTTTTGCAACCTTTTTCAACCCGTGGACCGGCAAAAAAAAATAGTTTGAACTTTGACATCTTGAATTTAAATTATGTTTTTCTCGATCACGAGTGTGTGTGTATGTAGGCGTGCGCGTTTGTGTGTGTGTGTGGGGGGGGGGTATGTGTATGTGTGTGGGTAGTTGTGTGTTTGTGTGGGGGGTATGTTTATGTGTGGTTAGTAGTGTGTATGTGTTTGTTAATGTGCGTGTATGTGTGTGCATGTGTATGCGTGCGCATGTGTGTGTAGTTGTGTGTATGTATGCGTGTGTGTGTAGGCAAGTGACGCAACCTGGAGACGGTTTTCGGTAGAGGAGCATCATCGTGAGGCGACCGGCCGACGGTGGTGGTGCAGAGGAAGGCGGGGGGAAAATAAAATCATAGGACATCAAAACAGTGAAGTGAGAACAATAAGCAATCGTGATTGCTCAAAAAAGAAAAAAAAATCATAGACTGGTGACATTTTTTTAACCCCCTCCCCCTCACCCTCTCCAGTCTTTTGAAAAAAAAAATCAAGAGGCATTTAAAAGACTACCTTATAAATTGATTTTAAGATTTGCGTAAGGGGTCGTCCACGACTGATGTTACGCTTTGAGAACTAGGAGGATGTCAAACTGTTGCAGTTAGTGATACGGAGGAGGGGAGGGGGAGTGAAATAAGACGTTTCACATCGCACAGTTTTGTTGAAAGAAGAGCATTTTTTATGACAAAGTGCTTTGTAATGTAGCGTGGCATGTGAAAAGGGGAAGAGAGGGAGTAAAGTGAAGACAGTTTGTGAAAAAAGGAGGGAGTCGAATATTTCGAAAAAATGTATGACATCTTTTACGATTCGCTTACGATTTATTTACAATAATATTAAAATGTGAAGTCAACCAATTATAGTAATTATTGCAATTAAGTAAAGCTGTTTAAAAGAATGCAGAAATGCATGAAACATAATCGCAAAAGTAATGTAAAACTATGTCATGAAACTTATTACCTTAGTAGTAGTATTAATTTATTTTGAATAAGGAAATTTGTTTTGCTTAGATGTGTAAAAATATCGGAGGACCAGTGGAAGTTTCTCTCGGACCTCCGATCCACCGGTTGAGAACCGGTGGGCAAAAGGAACTTCTAACCAATCGGGGGGGGGGGGCATATAAGGATAGGTATAGATAATTCTAGGGTTCTGCACTACATAGCGAAGAGTATTCGGACACTTTCAAAACTTCACATTTTCCCGAATTTCTAGAGAAATAGGAAATTAATTGTTCTGTAATTTATGCCGCTCAAAGGGCGTGCTTCATCAGATGTTTTTCAGTGCAAAATAAATCACGCATGCAATTATGAGACCAACGACGAATTGAAGAATAAATTTAAAAAAAAAAAAAACTATGATCCCCGATCGTAAATAGCTGAAAATAACCTGCAAAATTCAGAAACTAGTTTACTTACTATAAACAACTATTCTATGGAATATCTTAAAAGTACCCCCCCTCACCAATGATTTGAAGAATTTAAACATAATTTTTTTATTTATCACTTTGTCAATTACTAGCGGTACCTGCTTGGCTTTGCCCATGGTAGACAATTAAAAGATCACTTTGTTCGCCAGTATATTTACAAATAATGGATGATGAATTTCTCACCAATATGCTATGTTAATTTACTCGTCCATGTTATGGTAATTTGCTCGTCCATGTTATGGTAATTCACTCAATGAAGAGGAATGAAATCCACCAATGGTGGTAAAAATTAAATCATAGAAAAAGAACAAAATCGAATTTTCGAAAAATCGCTTCAAGGTACTCACCTCTATACTACGAATTCATTTTGTGCCAAACTTCATGAAAATCGGCCGAACGGTCTTAGAGCTATGCGCGTGCCAAAGATCCAGACATCCAGAGACGCAGACTTTCAGCTTTATTATTAGTAAAGATAAAGAAGATTGTGAGTGTGTGTGTGTACCCGAGAATCGTTTCTAATCTCATTTCCTAATTAATGTAAAGTAATAACAGTTAAATAAATGTTTCAAAATAATATTGATACGAAAGTAAATTTTGCACAGACTAAAAAGGGATATTTAGAGATTTTATCATTAACTTCAGCTGCGGGACGAATGTTTAGCTAAATGAACGCTAACATGGCTGCCTGGGAAGAAAAAGACCGCATATAGAAGGTAAGTACGTGACATTAAAAAAAAGTTTTTGCAGTTATTTATGAGTGCATAATGTTTGAGTTTTACAAATATTTTGCTTTAAAGTCCGTTAATCTTCTATACTGCACAATAATATTACTTAGTTTGTGTGACAGTTACCGTATGCTTCTTGCCTTTATCATTCGATTTCATTTGCATATTCCATAGTTTCAGCAATTCTACAGTTTGTAAAAATCGAAGTTGCTTTGCTTCATATCAGTGACATTGCCGAATTTTATCTTTGAACGAAAATGGGAACAAAACTACATCCATACCATTGAATTGACATTGAGGTCTTTCGACGCTGGAAAATCCGGGAATATTTTTGACGATAGCTCTAAAGCTTTCTTTAGTATTATTTTGTAATATGTAGCGATGCTTCTATTGATAATATTTTGTTTTACTGAATAACACGGTAACTTCTTTAATGATTTTACTTCGTAGAGTCCTGTAATTCTGGTTTTCATGGAATTTCATGAATTCTGGTGTCATGAAATTCTGATTTTATGAACTACATTTTTTTTTGTTAAAGTCCGGTTACTTTTTCAGTTTTGAAAGGTTAATCGGTTGCTATTTTAGCAAAATTTCTTGCCTTTCTTTAGCATTTCGAATTGAATGACTCAGCGTTAAAAGTTCTTTCATTTTCAGTAATAAGTTTTAGGTGTTTAGATATGTAATAATTAGATATGTAATGTAGATGTGCTCATGCTGTTGCAAAATATGACGAAACCCAGTTTTGTTACAAATAATTTTTGGCTCTTAATAGCATTAAGATACATTTAAAATATTTAATCATATAGACTATATTCTGAAAAATTATTTGTAAAATTGGCTTTCTATTGCAACTAAGTTAACACTTCTCATTTATTCTGAAACAAATTGAGATTCATTTTTTGATACTATAATGCTACTTATAGCTTGAATGATACGAATAAAAATTTATAATATTAGTCAAAAGCACTTTCCCTAGCACAATTTCTTTGTAGGGGCGTGCACTGAAATTTTGGGGGCCGTCACAAATAACTTTTACGAGCCCCCTTCATATTGTTTACCCCTCGTCCCTATATACATTTCACCTCTCATTTAAAAAATCTAGGGCCCGGGTCAACAAGCATCCTTTCTGCTCCCCCGCCCCCCGTGTACGCCCCTGCTGCTTCGTTTGAGTTTTGTTCCGTGAAATAAAATGCGTTGCCTAGGGTGAAACAATTAGCTTTTAATGCCAGTTTTTTGAAATTAATGTATATTTTATGCATCCGACCACGAAGTTCCTTAACTTGTACACGAGTGAAGTGATTTAAATAAATGTTTTGTAATTTGAGTTTATACTATGTATCTGAGAAAGAATGTGTCCGAAAAAAAGATTCCAAAATATTAGCAGAAAAATAGGTCATCAAATTTTGAATCGAAACTATGGAGCAAAAGTGGATTTAATCCATCATCAAAAATATACGCAAAAGACAAAACAATGAAATTGCGTTTAAAAATTTTGAACTCCCGGAGGAAAAACCACGCTTTTGATAATTTAACAGAAAACATACTTTTTACACACTAATATATATTTTTTTCTGTTCGAGAGTTTACTGTACTTTAAATAAAAAATGATAATTGCTACTTCTTCACTTAACATACGTAATTTTCATTAGGGAAAAAGAAAACCATGTTGAAATTAGGAAATAGTTTTGCCAATCATCATGAACTATTTAACTTGGTCAAACATTAAGTTTTGATTTTATATAGTACTGCAGCTTAAAATAAAAATTTTGCGAAGAAATTGTAAGCTTTTGGAAAACAGAAATTTAAGTAAATATTTTAAAGCTTGCAGTGCATAAAAACAACTCGTTACAATGTTTTTTCCTCACACGACAAAAAATTTGCTTAAAAAAGTAAGTTTTTCTTTAAATGCCAGAAGTGCTCGAATGCAGATATGGTAGTTCATTAATTTTAATTCATTGAAGCACACAAGCAACTCATCCAAACTCCTCAAATTTTTAAATTTTATAAAATATGTTAGACGATACATATACAAATGTGTTTTCCTGAAAACCATCTTTTTTTGCGTTTGCCTTTCGTATCCGCAATAAAATTAATCTTTTTAAAAACTTCAGATTTGTATAAAAATTATAAAAATGGAAAAAAGGATCGAGATTTACAAAATTAAAATAAATTTTGTTTCAACCAAAAAAAATAATAATCCATTTTTATTTTATTGATGTGAAAATTGAAAAATAAAACTTCTTTCATATAAATAAAACAAATTCATGAATTTTATAGTTTCGTTTCATTTTTCTCTAAAATTAAAATGTCCCCCTCAAAGTGTTCAAAGTTCAAAGTGTTATGAAAATATCAGCATCATCAAAATATTTTCATAACGCTTTGAAACTTATAAATAAAGTTTGCTTTTTTAAAATTACACTTTATGAGTAACTGTATATAAAGATAATTTTAAAAATTGTAATTCATTTTCAAAATAAGCATTACAATAATACTTTTTATAGTACTTAGATAAGTAAATAAATTTAAGTATTCAATACGATAATTTTAAAATGTAGGCAACTTCGATTTTTCTCGCGAAATCTATGATTTAAATATCGATAGCTATAAACTAGTTTACTCCACATAATGTTTTTTCTTAACTTGATTTTATTTGAAGCTACATCAGTTACACCAAATGTTCCCTATCAAATGTAAAGTAACACCGAATATTACCTACAAGTAGACCAATTCGTTGTATTAAACCCCACTAACTGCACACTGTTCCATACGTTTAAATGGTTGTATTATATCTTGCAAAGTTTCCTATCATGAAGTATGCTGGTTTACAGTCTAAAACCATATCTAAACCCTATTAAGTAATTCATTGGAAGGCCTTTGACAAAACCTTTGAAAACGCATTTTTAAGAGCATTAAAGATTGTTATTCTAAACAATCTATCTTTTTTTCGTTAAAAATTTTGTTTTCAAAGTTAACGTTTTTAATAATGCGTTAAAATAATTTTTGATTTTAATATAACTGAGATAATGCTTTGCGAAAGATAATACTCTGGTCATAGATATCTGAAAACAGTTTCCGGATTTCAGTCTTATTCAAAAGAAACGTTTTTATACCCACAGAAAAACACTTTATCTTCTGGGGAATTATAAGTATTTTTCTTCACGCCCTCTGCTTTATCTGGACTTCCGCTTGTCAAAGCTCTCCTGACGGCTTTTCGATATCAGGCGTAATAATCTGTCTGTTTACAACATATCCGTTGCCAGTTTTGCTATCTTGGTATTATGTTTGAAACATGTGTGAAAAGATTATTCCGTATAAAGATACAAAAACATAAGAACGATATATTGTGTCAAGAAAGTTTAGTCCATCGTATTGCAATTATACTTGCTTTATTTTTCTTTAATTGAAGCTATGTTTTTTAAAAACTAACTTCGGATAAAAAAGTGCCGTCTTTTTTAAAAAGCCGCTAGCATTAATTTATCTTTTCGAACATATTTTTTGTGGCTAATAATGAAAGTATTGGATATATTAGTAGTTGAATATGGGTCATAATTACATGGTTCCTAATTTTCCGTTGCAGGTGTATTATTGTTACGCGCATTAGTGTTATTTTTGTTACCATTAATTTGTTACGCGTAAGATAGAATAATTTCACTTATTTGCTGTAGCAATGGAGCTTTGACATAATGCGCGTGTTCTGTATGGTCTTAAAGTAAAGAATGGTGCCTCGATAGGAGGTCGCAGGAGATCACTGTGACCTCTCAAAGCCATTTATTCATCGAATTTGGAAGTATTCACTGTTGCATTTAAAAAAAGTGATGCCCAATGTTTCTTCTCATTGGATTCAGATTTGTATGTGCTCGTTTATTACATCATACGGTAAAATTCCGGAGATCATTCGATAATTCCTCCCTTCTGGAAATTTAAGTTAGGGTAATTTGAAAAGCAAATGAGTCCATCATGGAAGTTTGATTCAGTGTGTATCAGGGGAAAACTTGTAAAGGAAGTATTTTAAGGGAATTTAATTTTTCATAGCACGTGAAAAAAACCGTTTAAATTTAAAAGACGACTTGCCAATTTTTTAATAGAGAAATTCAACTCTTTTATACACTGGCGCTAGCGTAGTGAAAATTTCTTAAAAATAATTTAAAATACCATTGTTAATTTTTTTTCAGAAAGTACTCAGTTCAACAGTTTCTGCACGGAATATATGTTTTGAAACTATGCCTTTTTAGAATTGTTTTTAGCAGAAATTCTTATTTATCTGTTATTCTTATTTCTTTGTCAAGTTTTCCTTAAAATCCATTATTTTTACATGCAAATGCTAAGTAAATTGGAAACAAATTTGTTAAAAACCGTTGCGTAACTATAGAGAATGTTTACATTGATGGGGTGTGAGTTCGGGTAACATACTATTTTATCGAGTTTGTTGAAATAGAGTAAAAGCTATGTGACATAAATTAAAGATTATCTTTGTCTAACTTTCCACTAACCTGCCTGTACGTGTCTTCAACAGTAGGGATGTACATTTCACAAAATGACCCCTTTACAAATCTCAGCACCAGTGAGCTTTTCCCAACGCCACCTGCACCGAACACCACTACTCGGTAATCGTTGCTCTGCTCCGGCATTTTTCTTTACATAATGATTACTCTGAAAATAAGCAAACAAATAAATAAATGGAAACAAAAGCAAAATATGCATTATATTATCAGTTCCGATGAGCCACTAGCGCAGCCAGAAATACCTTGTGAAGGGATTTTTTTTGTCAAAAATACCTTCTGGAAGGGGGTTTTGTTCAAAAATACCTTCTGGATGGGATTTTTTGATCAAAAATACCTTCTGAAAGGGGTTTTTAAAATCAAAACAGCCCTTTCATATGCATAAACTATTGTTTTAGAATCTTCATTTATGTTGAAACCAATGCCTCTGGGGGTTGTTTTCACCCGCAACCACTCCCCTCCCTTTGCTGCGCCATTGCACTGAGCTGAAAGCACATTGCAGCTATTTCAGCAACTCAAGAACTTAACGAAAACTTTTACCTATATAACTCAGATTTGACTACAACCAATTCGACTAACTTTGCATTTCCCTCTTTTTTGAATTTGACGCAGTTTATATCAATTATAAAGGAAGCACTGAATAGAAACTTGATTGACTAAATAATTTGATTGACAAATTTAATAGCAAATGTAGTAAAAATAGAGAATTAGAGAAAGATGCCGTACGCACCTTTTATTAGACATTTTCATTTCTTGTTTCCTTTGGTTTTGTAATGCGACTCTTCCGATATAAATATAAGTATCTTTTTCCTGAAGTGTATTTTTTCGCAACTTTCTTGTTAAGTGTTGAGAACCTTTTTGCACCAATGAAAGGGCTACTGTGATCTCGAAATACCTATTTGCAGCATTTTATTGCCGATTTGGGCTGTATTTATGTTGTTTTTGCAATTTGCTAAAAATATTGTATGGTATGACCGAAAAAAGCAGTTTTTACGTAAAAGAACAAGGCGGTAAGTAGGGTCTGGTGGGGGAAAGTTGTCAATGGGTAAAGTGGTCATACATCAAATAAATGGCTATAGCTTGAAAATAAATGTTCGAATGAATGTAAATTTTTTTATTTTACAGTAGAACAGTTAGAAACTACATTTTGAATACAAAATTTGACAACTGGCGAAATTTATTTGGTAAAGAAAAATATTTTGAGTGAATATGAAAATTTTTAAAATCTAAACACCTTTTTTAACTTCCTTGGGAAATTTTGTTTGTTAGAATTATGAACAGATTGACTGCACAGGAAAGCTTCTAACCTTTCTCAAGAACTCTTACTTATTAGCAGTTAGCTGAATCTATTTTAGATAATTTTTTAGAACAATTTAAGTAAGATGGGGTAAAGTGGTCATAATATTAGGCTTAATGAATATTGTACTTTTAATGTCACCTAATCTTTAAGTATAACACAGATGTAAATTAAATGTTAATTTCTCTTAATATGTATTGCTTTTAAAGTAAGCGGGAATAAATATACGAGTACATTCGTATGTATACGCATATATATTAGTGTAGGCAAGTATATAGACGTATTCACATGAATGCACCAATAAATACGTATATGGGTATCTGCAAATAATTTTATCTACGCAGATATACGTTCGACTATACACGTATATGGTCGCTTATACATACTCGTATATATACGAACATCCATTATAATCAGGTAGACACGTATATACGCGTACGTACTCTAGTAAACACTTACGTACAAGCATATGAAATACACTTCAGGGTGAATTTAAACTTTTGAGCAAATTATTAAGAGGAGGATAAGAAGTAAGAACCATAAGAAACATTGGTCACAAACACAATGCTAACGCACTACATGCACGCAAAGCCAGAAACTGATGGATGCAAAACAGGTCACAAATTTATTGCACAAAGACAATTTTACACAACATTTTAGGTCTTTAGAAAGTTTTAAAGCGATTGATGAAATTTGCGGCCTGTAGCTGTAATGCATGCGTTGCAATTACAGATCACTCTCTGTTGCAATAACGAGACTTTTTAAAAACTTTCATCCGTCGCTGCGCCTTTGTTGCGATGCAAGTATTAGAACTACAGGTCGTACCTTTTAACAACTGCTTTGAATATTTCTTAAAAATTAAAATAATGGGCAAAATCATCTGTGTGCAACAAATTTGTGACCTGTTTTGCATTCATCAGTTTCTGGCTTTGTGTGCATGTTAGTGCGTCAACGACCGTAAGTTCCTTATGATTCTTTGCTCCTTATCCTCCCCTCTCTCACCCCTTTCATTTTTGCCCAAGAGCTTGGATTCACTCTGTAGGTATGCATGTATATAAGCGTGTATACTCGTGTATGCATACATGTTCTGGTGTAAACACGTAAATGTACGTTATACGTATATATAGGTATGTAATCGTGTTTACATGTATACATACGTATATACTCGTGCCTCCACGTATTTATACGTGAGTAAACACGTACAAATACGCGCTGGTTGTATCCACGAGTTAACTCGTGTATATCCGCTCGTATATGTATGCGTATACGTATGTATGTACACTTATATATGCGTATATGCGTCTACTATACACGTACATACTCAGGTATGCACGTACATACTCGAGATACGAGTGCATGCGCGTATATATTCGTATATACACGTGACACGTATGTACTCGTGTAGACACGAAAACAATCCTGTAGGTAATCACGTATACATGCTTATATACTTGTGTATACACGTATAAACTTGAAAAGCCACGTGCATGCATGTATCTGATGTATACATGTATCTATATGAACGTAATTACTCATGTTTACGCGACACGTATATACTCGTGTATACACTCATATACTTGTACATATACTTGTAACTATAAAAATACCCGAAATATGAAAATATAAGAGTTATTTATAAAGGTTTCGCATTTATTTTTAACTATGACCAGTTTACCCAATGCCCCCCGTGAACAGGTGGAGAAACCTGGCAATGTGTCGTACTGCCTGGAAGAAGCAGACGGAGAAAGCCTTGACCTGCAACAGGCTGTTGTGCTGATGAAGAAGCAGTTTACCCCATGCTATGACCACTTCCCCCATCCCACGGGGTAAAGTGGTCATAAATATACAGGGAAAATAAAATGTTATAAAACTACTTAAATCAATATTCCCCCCCCCCTAAAATTCAATGTACCGTGTTCTTTAATAATGCAATGTAAAATAACAAAAAAAGGTGAAGTGTTTAAAGAATTTATTGTATTTATTATCCAACTCTAAGTTGAAAACCTACGATTTTATGACCACTTTACCCCACCAGACCCTATTAGAGTTGGCATACAGTTATATAACACTGCAGTGATATTCTGTAACTGCGTTCCACATAATAGTAAATTACAGGAACATCTTACCAGCTCCACGACACTCCTACTTAACAGCAAATAAGAATTAATAAGCATTAAATAAATATTTCCAGTTGAAGCAACAAAAACATTAGAAATATGATCCATTTTGCTCGATTCACACCTGACAACTATCTTCATTTTGCGTCTGTGTCTTCAGGCTGTCACTGTCACCTAAACAAACGATCTTCGAGATCCGGGTCAAACCTCAAGTCAGTGGTAGTTCGTCGTAAATCTCTTTATCTTCTGTTTAATACACAGCATTATATCGCAGAAGATCCATTATCTTCTCGTTTGAAGTAGGTCTTGGCTGCAAACCTCCTGAGATCAAATATTTGCATTGTCTTTTCCTTGACCTGAAGTTACCTCGAAGTGTGACTAATTTAATTTATTTGCGTAACTTTGCCTAAATTTTTAGAATTGATAGTGCTGTCTTCTGTTTCGTTTTCGATTTTAAGTGAAGGCCAAAGCAATTTCTCTATTTGTAAAGGACTTTGAGAAAGTAATTGCATAATCATGAAGTGGGATAAAATTTCATGAAATAATTCTGCTTTAAAAATAACTGAATGAAATGAGTAGTCCACAATAATTTCTTTATCGGTACATAAATATCTGCAGTGGTTTATCCCATGACTTAATTAGGGTAACGGGATCAGTAACAGACAAGGGTTCAGTAACAGACAGTCGTAAGTTTGGATTTAAGTAATAAGAATTTTAGGTGGATAAAACTGATGTTGCCGTGTACCACGAATGCGGTGCAACCATCTACTGTTATCAGAGTGAATTTTATGAGCCAGTTGGTATTTAGAAGGCAGTGTTGGAAGGTTATGGACATATACTACGATATTTGCCGTTGTTTCATGTTCATTTGAATTTTATAAGATTTTAGATCTAAAAAAAAAGATTTTTTGCACATTTGGAAGAGAAAAGGGGAATTATGTCCATCAATCATCCTTTCCTCATCGTATCTGTTACCGAGTATCATCAGAATTGTCTGTGTCTGTTACTAGAGGTCGAATCTATTTTCGAAATTGAGCAAATAAAAATAGAATGAACTATTTCAGAGGATCCAAAAGCATCCAAACGTTGGATAAGATGTAGTTACATGTGGGAAAAATTGTTCTGAAAGTCGAAATACATTAAAGAGCTCAGAAAATTGAGTTAACCTGAGAGCGATGTCTTAAGCATGTCTGTAACTGGTGCCGTTACACTACTGGCAGACGTATAAACATTTATTTAACAACAACAAAAATTAATACGTAAATACGTCAGTAAGTTTCGATAAAATTTATTGTGATAGTAAATTTTAGTTCTGTTAGGAATATAGTGAGCCGTATTACTGTCGTTGAATTTACAACTTATAAAAACAGTGCTTTGATTTTTTTTTAATTTTTAATTTAATGCACGGGTGCTGCATGTTTCGAGTTTCAAAACTCTCAAAAACATAAAGGTAAAATCGAATTTTAAATACCGACTGCGATGGGGATCCCGACTCGGGTATGGATGTTTCTCTCTCCTGTCCTTGTCCTTCCTTTCTGTGAATTTGCTGTTATACTGTGTTGTACTGTGGCATGTGTGTACTGTGGAAGTCGGACTTCACACCAAATTACGATACAGTTGGAAAAGTGAAGCAGTTCACCCCAAATTAGCCAGCCGAGCTGTCACAAGAAAACACAACAAAAAAATGCTCAGCTAGAAATGAGATAGCTCTATGTAATTTTTAGTGTAATTACTGACTACAAGCGCAAATATATAAAGTATTTAGATTACTAACTTTTGGTAGATGTTATTATGTCGGGTGCTATGCGATTTCCAAGTCATACTACTAACTATGGAAAAGAATTATAGGGTAACAGTAAATGTCGGTAGGAAAATAACAGGACTGTAGAGTAGGAATTCTGAATAGTAACTACTGGCTACCAGTCGCAAAAAAAGGATGCCACTTTTGATTTTTACGTCTAAAAAAATATTATATTCAGTGCAAAAAAATAAACAACTAAGGGAGTTTTGCTCCAAATTACGTTGCCTAAATAGAGTCTACTGATACGTTGAACGTGTTAGGATTGGAAGCGTGTTGGCCTATCTCGACATACACTGTGATTTTTAACAAATAAAGAAACACCTAGTCGACACTTTTGGCAAAGACTTGATTTTCGGTAGCCATTTTCAATTTTCATTATCCATTTCGGTCATTTGTTGGCGACTCGTGATCGCTAATCTAGAGCTTTGTCGGTAGGGAACTAATTTGGAAACAACTTATGACAAAAATAGTATATACTTAACGAAGCTATTTATTGTTTTCCTTGTACATGGTATGTCACAACTTTTTGCTTTGCAAAAACTGCGTTGCGAGATCAACTCTGCAGAACTCACGTTGACATAAGAACTTGGCATGTGAGAATTTTTCTCACACCTCGAATTTCCACAAAATATTCTTAAAGTGTATTTTGGTGAAAAATAATATTTCATTTTTTTATTCATTCTAAACACCACATTTTATACCCGCAATAAAATTTGTTGAAACAAATAAAATATTTGATGAAACAAAGCAAAACAAAAGAGTTTTCTTGGTATGAGTATATTTTGCTCACGGCGTGCGTTGTAGAGGGTTAAGTACCTCATTCTTGAACATTTAAAACACTTTTTCCATGTATTTTTCTTTTTCTTACGGGGTGAAAGCAATAAAAATTTGAAAAGAGGCACGCATTTAGCTTTCATTGGGTGACAACGGCGTAATTTCTAATTAACGAAATTGCCTCTCAATTGGAAACCAAATACCCTCAACTATTGATTTTTACATGGTAATTGCGTTCACTGAAATCCAACGACTTTACACTCCTTCAGAGGAAATTAGCCATTGAGTAAAATGCTATTCAGCACGTTGTAGTTTATTTTGCTGTTACAAGGCAAGGACCGAAGTTTAATTTTCTTAAAACGACACTTTCTACAAAACATTTTTGCGTTTAACAGTAGATTGCTTTTTAACTATTCACATTCAATTTTCAAATTATTTGCTGGAAAAAAGACAAGAAAAGAAAAAAGTAAAAACATTGGATTTCTGCTATGAAATAAGTTTTGTAAGGCTATTAAGTGCCATGTTGCATTATTTCTAGTCTTTTTACGCAATACATGCACAATTCTATTGAAGCAACCAGAAGAAAAAGGGTGTATAAGTCAGAGGTGCTCACCCTCTAAGGGCAAGGGCGCACCTCTATAAACATTGCGAAGACCCCCATTAAAAGCAAAAAATACCCCTCAAAACACCCCCTAAAAATTTCAATGGCGCAGTCCACGCCATCACCTCCCATAGGAGGGCACCATTGTAAAGTACCAAAATTTAAAAATCTATAGATACTTAGTGAAAAGAGTAGAAGAAACTTACATCTGTTTTGGCACTAGAGATGATTACTAGCTGCTCTGGACTGTGCTGCTATACAACGTGATTTGGAAAAACGTTTCTCTCTATGAAATCCTACCTACTTTTTCAACTTCGCGCATTTAATTCAAAACATAAATCCACTAAAATCTCTTTACTTTGTATTCGCTCAGTTGTGAACAATAAAAAATGTTTGCCATTGAACACAAAAAATAAATTTAACGAATCCAAATCTTTTAAATTGTAGCAAAAAAATGGAATCATGAGTCAAACCAATCATGGCAAATTATATTCTTATTGTGGTACCCTCACGACTTTGCCCGTAATAGAAAAATCAAAAGGCCTTTTGGTTCACCTGTATATTTACAAATAATATATGGTGAATTTTCTCGCCAATTGACTTGTACCCATGTTACAGTTCCACGTTATGATAATTTCGTATCTCGCTAATTGGCTTGTGCCCATGTTACGGTTCTACGTTATGATAACTTCGTAATTTACTCGAAATGATTGTTGAATTTATTCGTCCATCTTATGATAATTTTGTTCTTAAAATTGAAATAGAAAAAGAACCGCATTGAATTTTCGAAAAATCGCTTCGAGGTGCACACCCCCATGCTACAAACTAACTTTGTGCCAAATTTCATGAAAATCGGCAGAACGGTCTAAGCGCAGTGCGCGTTACAGAGATCCTGACCGACAGAAATCCGGAGAGAGAGACTTTCAACTTTATTATTAGTAATAAAAAGTAAAGATTAATGCGTGGAATGACGTGGAATTCTTAGCATCTGCAGCAGTTATCACTTAATACTGTAGCGGCAGTCGCTTAAAGAACATAAGTTTTAGCATTTGTTCTCGCAAGGAAGTATGCTATTAAGTTTATTAATGAGTAAAATTTTAATTTATATTTAAAGTTACAATTGAGAAATAAATACTACTTTGCTTTAATCTCCATAAATGTCGGAAAACAGTGAATTTGTATGTCAGTCGCTTCCTGGTCAGATAAAAAGGTCATCCAAAAATACGAAATTTTGATCACGGGGACTTTAGGTCAAGTCCTTGAACTCTTTCGCCAAAAATTCTGGGCTGTTCTTTCTCCCTCTTTAGGTGAAAATTTTAAATTCAAGAACATCTCATTTTAATGCAAACTTAAAATTTTGTTTGGAATTTGCAAACATGTCAATTACTATTTAAAAAGTTTAAGCAATAAAAGAAAAAAGGGAAAAAAATATTATTATTATTATTATTGTTTTTACGAATTCTTTTACTCCTTATGAATTTATGCTGAAGTATAATTTTACCAAAAGCAGTGGCGTCACTACGGAGGAGGGGGGCAAGGGGGAAATCCGCTCCGAGTGTCAACCGTCTGGGGGGTGACACCCAAAATGAAATTGAAAGTTTTTGAAAAATACAAAGCTAAAATGCACATTTAAGAATATAAATTTGAAATTTTTCTGAGGGACGGTGGTGACACAACAAATTACCGATCCAGGTGTTACCTATGCTAGATACGCCCTGCTTAACGTAATACATTAAATATAACCTAATAAATACATCAAAAATAAGTAACTCTCTTGTAAAATTCATATCATCTGAGAACAGAAGTTGAGATTACATGCTTGAAGAACATTATTACAGAATTTACTGAGTGAATGGTACTGCATGACTTAAAAGCATAACCACAAACTAATAAATAATATGTGACATGGCAAAGATATCGAGTTTCGTCCACCAGCTATACAATAATAAAGTAAAGCCGACTTTTATTCTTCTTTTGCTGAAATTTAATTGCGAAAAATCTTGTGCTGCATGGGATTGCTTAATCCGTTGAACACAGGACAGCGAGTTAATTTTTCAAGCAAGATAATTTGGATTATTTAATTGATGACATTTGAAGTTTGAAATTGAAAAACGCATTAAGTGCCACAAAAGAAAAAAAAAAAACGTCGAAATGAAATAAATGCGAAGTATTTCATCGTAGTAAACGATTTATGTGCCTATACCTACTAAAAGAAGTTAAAATAACATTGTTAGGGTCCGCCAGTGGAGCAAGTGGATTGCTCGTGCTGTGGAGAGCGCAGTAAATGCCATTGAAGGTTAATGAAGGTTACTTACAACGGTTGGTCCAACTCCATAATGAAAAAAAAAAAAGAAAAGAAAAGGAAAACGCAGTAAGTACCACAATCCGTCTGGAATCTTATTTTTGATGCCCAGTTAAAATTTTTATTTGGAATTTACTGCGTTTTCCATTTTTAGTTCTCCTTTATTGTTCTACATGCAATATACACACAGTCCGGTTATTACATCCACGGACTGCAGTTTCATTCTTATTGCGGATTCAATTATGACTGTATTGTGAGTCCACAATAAGATCGAAACAGCAGTCTCTAGATGAGATAACCGAGCTATCTGTATATTGCATGTAGCGCAATTCCATGAAACTAGAGGGGAGACATCATAGTAAAAAAAAACTTCATTGTATCAATACATTTTTTCTTTTATATGAGGAGAAAAATACTTTATTTTTATAAACCTATTCAAAAAAAGTTATAAACACATTTTTTGTAAGTTTTATAGGCATATTTGAACAACACTACTCAGTGCTCATGTGTCGTTGTATGAGCGACTCTAAAAGTTAATCCTTGTTTTCACTTAGGAAATTAATTGTTATGTCTACAATTTTATTTTTTATTGAAATTTTGTTTACACAGGAAGAGATTAGACCAACAAAGAAACTTTTAACTGTTATAATTGTCTTGTAAAATTTTTTGAAACTAGGCCTCATACTAATGTAACATCAGTCACAAAATTGTATAAAAGTTTACATTGCCTAAACAAAAACAAACCCAAGTTAATAAAAAGTCATATTCTCTTTATTTATGATAATATCTGTAATATTAATCCCTTAAATATTTAGAAATAGTTGAATTTTTTTTATTTAAAACTTATTTAAAATATGTAACATCAGTCACATTTCTCTTTTCGGTAATAAACCTCAAACAAATTGCACAAATGCCATTGATTGCTGCAGAAAGGCAGAAAAGGAGGCAAGATAATTAAGAAATAAAGGAAAACATGAAAATTGCAAAAAAATAAAATAAAAATAAAACAAAGTCGAAGCTAAAAAGAGCGGACGACAAAAAATAAATAAAATAGTTTTAAAAAACCTAGCATTATTACCAAAGTTAGTTCAGAATGGAACTAAAAGGAGAAATTAGATGATTAAGTAGAGCAAGAGTAGAACAAATTTAAAGTGTTAAAATCTCAGGTTTAAATTATAAGTTGCATTACCCCTCTTCAAAATAATGAAACCTTGGTAAAATCTGTTAGTTATTAAAAGCGCTCTTTGTTATATCTTCACAAAAGAAAAATGCAGCCGTAAAAGAAAAATCCAACATGAAATTTGACAAACATATGCAATTAATTCTGAATGTAATACATTAAAAAAAATTGTACATCATCGATACAGAAATATTTCTAAATGTCACAGCTTCATGCAAATTTCAGAACTATCACGACTTGCAGCCATGTTATGAAGAGTTATATTTGAGATAATACTTTTAAGCTGCAGCAGGTGTTTAGCAACAACACTTTTTTTTTTGCAGTAAAGGAGGGAATCACTTCCAGCGAAATTGTTGACTGCAACTGGAGAACGGGTTTTTGAAGGATATCACTAATAATTGATTCACGAAAAGTTAGATACATTGAAATTAAGAACTAAGAGTGTTTAGTGACTGTCAGGATTCAAGCAGAAAAACATTGGAAATAGCCTGTCAATGTGAATGAAAATTTTTATTCACATGAGAAAGGAATAGAATATTTAGCGCACTAGATGTAATAAATGCAAGAGGACATTTTATTTTATGAAATACATAAAAAATATATCTTGCAAAACTTCATAAATGTACTTTTCTTGTAATTTAAATACAATTTTAAACAAAACATGTTTAAATTTCATTTTTAAGGAGAAATAATTTATAATTGCAGCAATTTATTGTAAATGTAACATCAGTCACAAAATCTTTGTATCATCAGTCACGGGTGTTAAATAATTTTTATACTCTCCGTTTTTAAGTTTTTCCAATAAAACAAAGTGTTTTCATCAGGCCTAAAATCTCTACTTTAAGGGGAAAAAATCCATTTAGATTTTGCATTATTAGTTTGAAGAGAATTTCAAATTGTACATAAGTCAATTTTCCCAATGTCTCTTCTGAGTAACACCAGTCACGTTTTTTTTATTCCCTTTTATTTCACACAAAAAAATTTCCTCAAGTCTGAAAACAAGTGTGGGGGCAGTGATGTACCATATCATGATATTTTAGATCAATTTCAGAAGAAACAAAATTTAATTTCAAGACAGTGCCGAATTTGTAAGTTAAAAATAGAGTCAAATTGTAACGTCAGTCACCGTGGACAGACCCTGTAGTTCTCCATCAGCCCTTGCTTAATGGGGGTAACTGGGGCTAATTTATTGTTCAGTCACACTCGTTCGAAGCTTGCATTTGAAACGGTAATGAACTTGATGCAAAATATGTATAGAAAATCTTTTTATTCCTCATGAAATTCTAATCAAACATTGCATGAATGCGGTTGCGCTTGAAATGAAACATCAATGAGAGAAAAAAATTTCGGATTCTTTACTGTGAACAGAGTTTCCTGTTTGTTTGTTACGGACGTATTCACCAGCTGATTTAAATTTTGTTCAGACAGCCGAACCACCGATTGAACCGTTCTTCGGCAATAATGGCCACATTTACCAGTCGAGCTGTACCTTGCACATACAATTGAACTGTTGATCGAAGCTTTTTTCAATCACTCAAATAAGCTCAAATTTTTCAAGCAAAAAATTAATAAAAGTTTCTAAATTAATCAAGTAAAATCTTGAGGCTCTCTCGTTTAGGTTCGAGGTTGTTTTCAGATTTACTGAGATGAGATATGATGCATATTAGATATCATTTAAACAGACACCTTTTAAGGGTTACGCTCAAGAAAGGAATCGAGTGTCTGAAACCATTAGAATTTACTCAAAGTCGAAAACAAAGTTTGAAAATAAAAGGGATTTTTCATGTTATATTCACAGAAGTAACAAAAAAGAGCACGTATATGTTATATACAATATTTTTCTTAGAAGTCATTTAGAATAAAAGAATAGATGAAAAAAATGTAACGTCACGTAAAACATCATATAAATTGTTTTTATGTTCAACTAAAAGGCTGAAGTGAAATAAAATTTTCTCTGAAATAAATTTTTGGGAATAAATATAGAAAACGATTGTCTGGGAAAAAGGAAACGTATTCGTTTCAGCCTCCATGTTTGCTGCAGATATCTCAACTTCTGCGGTACGTTATTGAAGACTCGTAACTTTTATCTGTATAACACTTTTTATAATGTCTAAGAAATAAACTTAATAGAGTTGTAACTTCTGAAACTTTTTTGTTCAGTTACAACATTTTCACTGTTGGAATTTCTCAACTGCCCGAAAGTTTTAAGCACGCAAAAACATTGGAAGAATCATTTTAAATAGTGCTTGGGGATTTTGATCACGATTTCAGTGATTGCAATTTTAAGTGTGTGATGTTTAAGTTAAATATGATTTATTCAGTAATTACACTTAAATCATTAGGTAAAGAGGCATTTGCAGGCTCTGTGCAATAAAGGACATTTCAAACTAGAATGACTTTAAATAATTACAGATACAACAACAGCAATGAGACAATGAAACAATATCCAAGTAAAGTTGATTCTTCACTAAAACTAATTATATATTAATTAGTATTTTTCTTAAAATACTTATTATTATATATAGTCTTACAAAAATTACTACATCATATAAACTTATGAGTTAGTTTATATTTTAACAATTTAAAAAGGTCTGAACAGTAAATAAACAGTTCGTTCTGTCTGACCACAGATGAGATGGAAAGGTAAACATCCGGTTTACTAGCGGAAATATACGTATCAATTAGTTTTCAGAGATGACAGCTTTTTCAGACGTGTCTCAATTAAGCAGAATCACATTGAAATGAACAAATCACGAGGATAATGGTTTTACTTTTCCCCCTAAATCAGATAGACTACTCATTAACTAGACGGTTGACATTTCCATAGCAACCGTGGAAAGATATTAATTTGTTTTCGACAGTAGGTTTTAAATGTTTTCTCTTACCGTATTACCCCGCATTATCCGGCATGCCGCAAAATTCGGGAGTCACCAGATTTTTAATAACACCTGGGTGGTCGTTTTCGGCATGCCGTAAAAATCGAGGTTAGGGGAAAAAAAATTCTATAAAAATATGTTTAGCTTAAAAATATAAGTTCTATACATATCCTATTAGTATTAATAAACATTTTAATTTAATGAAATATTTAATAACAATTTCATTTGTTATTTTAACAAGAAAAATACTGTTTAATAACGAATAATTTTATAAAAATTAAAGTAAAAACTAATTAAGCAAACAATTAAGCAGTATGTTACCGCCCCTAAACCAGTGCTAAAGAATATACCATAGTTATTCAATAAATAAAATTAAACTTGCCTCTCTAAAAGGAACCTAAAATATTTTATTAAAAAAATATGAAAAAATCGCAGTAACGATGATTGTTTCTAAATTGACTACTTCATTGGCATATAATTTAACCCATTAATAATAAAGTACCATAAATAACAAGCACATATTATATGCAATACATAATTTTTTTGAAAGAAGTTTACTTTCGGGATGTATTTATTTTTTTCTTTACAGTGGTTTGCTTTCTGATTGGAACTAAATGGGGAAATTTACTTTAGTTGCAAAATAAACCCCAGATTATCCGACATGCCGGAAAATTCGAACTTTCCGGCATGCTGGTCAACCTTGCTTTTTTCTCGGCATGCCGGATAATGCGGGGTAATACGGTAAGTAAGTTGGAATAAGTTACTTCCCTCTAACGATTCAAAATGGAAACGACAAGAAATTCATGAAATACACCGCCAGCTCAGTCATTTCAGGGTTCGGTCACTCGTCTGGTCTGCGCTAATTCTATATTAGCTACCAGTTTGTTTGGCACTCTTGACTTCCTTAAGAGGTTTTGCATCTCCAGCTCAGTCACTTTCCTATGCCGGGCTGATGAGTGCTAATAAGCACGAAACTGCAGTCCTCGCCCGGAAATGACTGAGCTGGCGGTGTATTTCATGTATTTCTGCTTTAGCCCTGGCTATTGGGCAGTAATTTATTGACTACGACAAGAAATTGTTTGTACATTAGTTCATTTATTTTGTTTCTCTACCGCATTTCATTTAACGCTTCTAAAAACTTGAAACAGACTCGTTAAAGCTCTTCTAGTTTAAAAAAAAAAGTAATTACACTTGTTTTAATGTCATATGCCAAATGTAAGTTTTCAACAATATTATTAATTTCTGGGAATGAAATTGAGCTCAGGCGTTTATTTACTGGTCAAATCATCATGTCAGTAAATAATTGCAAATGTTCAATTTATCTTTAAAATGTTAGTAAATCTTAAAATAGACATGGCAAATGTCGTTCATTTTAATGATCTGCTCATCAGAGGATCGTTCGCACTTTTACTCGCACATTGATCTCGTTCATTTCAGGAAGTTGCAGGTACGTTGAAAAATTTTCACTGCAGCAGTAATATTCTTAAAAGGAAAACCGGGGAAAAAAAAAAAACGAAAAAGTAGGAAATTAGGTCAATAGAAATTTAAATGAAATCAATTTATTTTTGTTTAGATGTACAAAAAGCCCCGGTACAATGTTCCATACTCCAACCGACTCACCGTCCAAAAGAACGGTCGATCATTTTTTAGGAGACCGTACTGCGCCGTTCATTTTAAGAAGTCTGTTTTTTGGATCCGTTCGCTAATGAACGATCCCTTATTTACGTAAGTAGTTCAAAGTTGAACTAATGCTGTTATCTTAATGAAGGGTGTTTCTTTTTTGTGAAAAGAATAAATGACTACATTCAAACATCTTAGTATTTACGATTTTCTACTTACTCCTATCAGTGTTCTTATAATTTAATTGGGAAGAGGTTGGTTGGGGTAGACCTTTTAGACCCTTTTTGGAACAGTTCGTTTATGAAGCCTTATACAATGGTTTTGAAACAACAAAATTTGAAAATTTTGATTTATTTTATCTTGGTCATTATTAATAATTCAATAGTTCATAATTATATTTTCTAAAATAATACTTTAAATATTCTTATCTATTATACTTATAAAACAATCAGATGGGTGTCTACTTACTCCATAGGTAAGGGCATGTGGGACACCTTGGAGAAAAATCTTGTCGCGTAAAACCACGTAAAATTAGCACCGATATGCCAAAAAAAAAAAAAAATTAGTTGAAGCTCTTTCGAAGCATTTTGATTGCAAAAAAAAAAAAAAAAGGTGATGCAAACCTGAGCTGTACAGGTTCGACACACAAATTGTCATTTTGTTCACGGTTAAAAGTTTTTAAGTTAAGCTAGATGCGATACATGTAAACATACATACAGACGTCGCGAAAAAACTTAGTAATAAAATAAGATAAATTTTGAAATTTGGTCAAAATAAATGTTTCGGTACCCTGTACTTTCGTGCATGCATGTACACGCACAGACGGTCTTAAAAGACTTGTCGAAATTCATTCAAAACTGATCAAAAAGAAAATTGTTAAATGGCGATGATTAGGCTTTAACCGGATTTTACTTCCGAAAGCTCACTTTTTTTGCATTGAAAAAACGACTCCCTGTAACTCCGAAACACGTCTATGCAGCAGGGTTGGGTTTTGGACGGTCCGAAACTGGCTTAGGACAGGACATGTGGTTTTTATCGCACAAAACTGTCTAAAACTGTCCAAAAGTATGCTAAAGCTAAAGAGGTGTAAACGGTGTAATCTATTCAATTCGTATTTACTGCAATATTTGTATTGCATAAATATAAATATTAATGAGGTTTAATAAATAAATATTGGAAAATATTTTTGTCAAAAATATTTTATTTAAAAAATATTTTACTTAAAAAATTGCCAATAACTCTATTACATAAAAACTTCCTTATGTAACATTTGGTAGAGTTATGAAAGGAAATTCACAATACTACCAAGACAACTAATATCAGTTCCTTTTCAAACTCAAAGAAATGTTATTAAATGTGCAATATTTAGGTGCAAAAAAAAAACAACTTAATTTTTTAAAATGGTTTTTGAATGATGTTTTGACGAAAATTACTTTTTTATATTATAGATTACAGAACAATAAATGATGATTAAATATTTGCACTTACATTTAATTTTTGAGCAATTTCTTTTTTTTTTTACAAAAAAAAAAAAAAAAAAAAATAATTTGTTGAATTTATGTCAATTATTGATCTATATATGGATCACTTTCTTTTGCACACATGCATAAATGTCAAAACATTTGGTTGCTATTATTAAAAATAAAAAGACTCATGCGTACAAATTTGAAATTTTTAATGAAAAATTCAATTTCTACGTAGCGGTATTAAAATCAGCTGTATAAATAAGTTACATATGTACAATTTATACTTGAATGTTCACATTGAAGAAATATTTTTAAAAAAGCATAACTTTGACACATTTTGTTCTATTTTTGATATTTTCTCACAAAATATAGTTTCTGAACATTTTTCTCTCAAAATAAGTTTTGAACACTTTCGCGCAGTTTTTGACGCAAGGGTTTTGAGCAGGACGGTAAAAATATTGCGAACCCTACTTTCATTTGCACACATGCATAAATATAGAAAAATTTGGTTACAGTTATCAAAAAAAAAAAAAAAAAACACATGCATACAAATTGAAAATTTTAATCAAGAATTCATTTTCTGCGTAACTAGATTAAAATCCGCTGCATAAATAGGTTGAATGTTCACCATTGAATAAATATTTAAAATAAAACATTACGTTGATACAGTTTATTCTGTTTCTGATATTTTCTCACAAAATACAATTTCTCTAGAAATATAGTTTTGGACACGTTCGGACAGTTTTAGACAGGACGGTAAAAACCAGGGTTTTTACCATAATGTCCAAAATCTTGCCAACCCTGTTATGCAGTAATCTGCTGATTTTGTTAAAACGTTGTTGATTATCATTTACTTCACTGCAAAAAAAAAAAAAAAAAAATCTTATGACAATTTATGTTTGAAATTTCTGGTAAATGTTTCTATGAATGCATTTCTTCTCTTTCATTGCTTTAGAAAGTAAAAAATTAAATAGAGAAATAGTTTAATAATTTATTTTCAAGCGTTGAAAATAACTTTCGTGCAAATGAGCGTTCTTCTGCTTGTTTAGTTTTCGAAAAAAATCTTTAATCATTGAAAAATCCTTTTGAAATTTGACAACTTACACATTAACCAACCAATCTTATTACACACTTTATTGCTAACAATCTAGTTTCCTGACTGACGTATAAATAAAAGAAGCAGCTAATAAACATAAGTTAAAAATGTATCAGAAAATAGAATTAACTCTAAATATTACCTTTTCACACAAGCAGAAAATTGCATTGCAAATTTTATCTTAATCCCTCAACTGACCTTCGCTTAAAAAAATATGTCCCTCATTAACGGTAATTAGGAAAAAATCTATTCAGCTTACATCCCTCTTTACTGAAAATACTTAATGCTTTAATACATTATGCATTCAATTCTCTGTTCAACGGCCGGAGTGGTATAATAGTTCCTGGTTTCAGGATAACCTTGGGCCACGTATCCTAGAGCTGCAGGAAAGGTTAAAGTTAGAGAACGCTGTTCCCTTTGTCAGACATGTAGCTTAATTAATTGTTTGTGTGTGGATAGTTTCCGATGATTAAGTCCCATAGTACAAAGACCTTATTCTCTAAAGTGAGCAGGTTACATGATAAGAGATTGTCAAATGTTTCAAGCTTTGAAGTAGCTTTTGCGTAAATGCAACAAAGAGATAAAATAAAACATAAAGCTTGTACCTAACTAAAGGGGTCCCTTTTCTGATACACAATAAAAGTTTGTAACATCAGTTATATGTGTTTTTCCATTGGCTTTGAGACCAAAGTAATTCATTCACTTGGGAGACCACAAAGTAATGTCAATCCTTTTTCAAATCAAATAAACTGTTACCAAGTATTTATTTTTAATCAATTACCTTCGTTATCAACACCTTTATTCCATCTAGTGTGCGAAATTTACAATCCCGGATCGATAAAACCAGCTGATTTTGGAGCAAAATATCCAGTTATTTCATTTGGCTTTTAGCAAGTTTTTCAAGGCTTGTCATTTGGGGGGATTTTAAGGCTGGCGAACACCGTAAAAAAATATATATATGTATATATAGTTCAATATTCCTTGCACCTTTCTAAAACTTATATGATCATTAAATTTAACATAAACAACACCTTTTGGCTCCTTATTTGTTGTAAAAAAAATTCTGTAGGCCTTTTTTAATAAAAAATCCATATTTTTAGCAAAATACTACCATTTCCTTAACACTTCCAAAATGAATTTATTTTTTCATTGTTTTAAAAACTTTTGCGTATCTCTTCGTTAGATACCAAAGAGTGATATGACACTCTAATTTGTATATAAGTAACTAAAAACAGGTTTTATGGGCCAATTCCTCCGAAAAACGTGTTTTTTTGACCCCTAAGTTTAATTGATCATTATTTCAAAACCACATATTGCATGTACATTATTTTTTCGAGTCACAGTGTTATGTTCAATCACCACCTTCGCTAAGTTTTATGTCTTTAGAGGCAATACTTTTTTCGTTAGAGCTGTTGGCCTAAATAAAAACTGAAAACGTGGTTAAGAGAAAATCAAGAAAGAAAAAGTAAATTACAGCAATAAGCAGCGCATTTGCCCTGAGTATTTTGTTTTCTAAATAATTCATCGATTTAAAAAAAAAATGCGGATTTAGAATGAAAAAAAAGGCTCTCTAAATTTTTCAAAATCGACTTTTTTTCGAAAATTAGGGTGTTTGCCTACATTAACCCTTTATCACCGTTTGGGCATATCTATCCCGCATTCAGTTTCAAAGGACAGTACGAGATAGATCCTATTGAAAAATCACAAAATTATCTATTATATTTTTTCAGTCGTTATTTCAGTACCACTCGGGCATATACGTTCCGCTAAATTAATGAATAAATAAAAACAAACAGGGCACGTATCGCATACCAGCAACAAAAGTGACACAACTAAAAAATTTTTAAAAACGTACAAACTATTGAGTTAAAACCATAAATTTAATGCTCTTTACTGCCACAAAACGCATTCAAAATTATCTAATACTAGCGTTACCTGCACGGCTTTGCCGTAGTAGAAAATTAAAAGGTCATTTGGTTCCCTTGTATATTTAGAAATAATAGATGATGAATTTCTTACCAATTCACCATGTTCATTTACTCGCCCATGCTCACATATGGTAGTTTGTTCGTCCACGTTATGATAATAAGCTCGGTAAAATGTCCTTAAAATTGGAATGGAAAAGGAACAAAATCGAATTTTTGAAAATTGCTTCGAACTGTTCACTCCTATGCTACGAACTAATTTGATGCCAAATTTCATGAAAATCGGCCGTCGGTCTAGGTGCTATGCGCGTAACAGACATCCAGACATACAGAGATCCAGATATCCAGAGGCACAGACATACAGACTTTCAGCTTTATTATTAGTAAAGATTACTGGTGCGTGATGGTGCCGTAAAAATATTATCATTAGTGACACATAATTAAAGTTTCATAGATAAGAAGAAAAATATTCGAACTTGAAGTACGCATTGCTAATTAAAACAACAAAACCAATAATTATCATATCATAAATTTACTGCTCGTATTTTAGTATTTGAGACCAAATCACTGAAAACTACTATTGCGTAAAGCCTTGATTTTCTCCAGTGTTTTTTGGAGTAGTGAACTTTAGTTGCCGGGATGCGATAAATCCCACTCAAACTCGATTCTCCTATGGTACTTTTTCTCTCATAAAAAATACAGGTTGTGAAACGGGTTAAAGCTATAAAAAAAAGAGAGAAACTCCTCCTCGTTGTTTGACCAATTAAACATTTGCTTAAACCTTATCACAGGCGATTTCTTATAAATTTGATTACGGGGAAAAAACTAACCAAAAAAGAATGTAATTAAAAGCACAAAAACAGGTCGCCGCAGGCGGATTATGAAATTCTTCATTCTGGGTATTAGTCTTTTCTTTTTTCCGGATTGCGAATTGTTAAATGTTTTCTCGTGAAAATCTCATGCGGTTGAAATCCTAGTCTAGACATCGAATTGCCACTAAATACTCCATTCTCAATCTTTTTTAACAGAAGCTTCACTTCCAGCTGTCAAATACATACCGACTTTTGTAGTTTGTCTCTTTCATAAATAAAACCATCTGCAATATGTAATGACTACAATAAAACAGGAAAATGTAATTCTAAAACCACAACGCATGATAATCCTTTAGCACTTATATCCACAAAGTTTTGCCACAATTTATAATAGTAGCGTGATTGTTCATCAAAAATTAATTTATTTTCTCATGAAGAGTGGTTGTTTGAAATTCTATCATTTTCAAATCATAAACTGAAGTTTTTACTAGTACAGTCAATTAATAAAAAAAAATTTGCTTCTTTAAAAAACGAAAAAATGTCATTAATAGGTTTCAAAACGTTTTGAGTAAGTTTTGCTGATTTTTTTTTTTTTTTTTTTTTTTTTTTTTTTTACCAGTAGACAATACTGGGTGTTGGATTAGAGGTTGCTTGGTTCCTCATCTAGATCAAGGAACAGAGCTGTCTTCAGGGTCCCATCCAACTAGTAAACATACCGGTTGGAACGTTGGACCCTGAAGTGTAATGAAATACGAAGTAATGATGCTTATCGTGGGTTACAATCTACCTCACCAGGGTTATTATAATACATTAAAACAAGACGGCACACAACAACGTATTTCTTTTTGAATTCATCAATTACGTAAATTAGGGCAAGTATTTCAGGAAAAAATAACTTTTTGTAATAGTAAATTACAATGAAACATGAAGCAGCAAAATGAACAGTAAAACTTGACAAGATTCTTTTATAATAACCGTTGCTATATTTTATCCTGGTAATTTCCTGCTTGTAGAAAATGCTTTATCATCATTAAAACTTTCTGGTAACGATGAATTCTCGATCTGGCACATTTTCTCTCTCCTACATAAATTTGCGGGGATGGGGGGGGGGGGGTCTCTTTGGCCTACATGGCCTTGTTTGGTGCACCCACCTAAAACTGTAAGAAGCAGGCAACACTACTGCTACCTTTGGGTTGAATTTTGTTACCCGACTCCTATGTTGAATGGGGTGGTTTCCTTCAGTCAAAAGTACTATTTTTAGTCGTTGAAATGGGGGAAAAATACATGAACCCAGAAAATACTTTGATTTTCCCAACAGTTTTTTTTAAATTAATTTTTTAAAATGTCCGATTTTTCAAACAAGGCGTGGTCTTTATGACGTCACAAATGATGCAATTTGGCGCATCTTTCTACTACGTTTCCACGTTATGATTATCAAGCAGCGAATTAAAATTGCGCTCTACGCTTGCTATCAACTATATCGTTGCCAATGCACGTGAGTAAAGATGCGAATTAAATGTTTTGTTCTGTGAATGGTAACATTGAATGGAATTTCATCATTTGTGATGTCACACGACAGAAGTGTAAAAAATGAAAGCGCTCCAATTTAAGTAATTTTTTAAAAATATTAAACTTAAATAAATTATTTAAAAAATGGTCAGATCCTATGTTTTCTAAGCATGCTCTTTCAGAAAAAAATACCTTTAAAATTTTGGAAACGACCCCATTGATTGTATTTCATTATCAGTTTCATTAAACTATTCGAGTAAATTTAATGTACGATTATTTCATTTAAAAAAAAAAAAAAATAGAATACTCTTTGATTTCTGACTCTGAGTAACTTCTAAGACACTGAAGCCACTTTTCTCTAATTACTCTGTCATAGAGACTTTGTTATAAAGATGAAATTAAAAGATTCAGCAAACATGTAGCTGGACACTCAGTGGCAACAGCCACTGATTATATTTGGAAACCAAACTCTCTAAAGGGGTGACTCAATTGAACGGTCTTTTTCGATAATCGTTATTTCTATACCTCAGGAAGTTATGTAAGGTATAACTTTCCTTCTGCACTTCAGAGCCAAACCAAAAATTGCAGATTTTCAGGTCTTAACGGCATTACATGTAGAATCGTATCCTGCATTGAGCCATGAAAACATAATTAAAAATAATCTTTATAATCGTTTAATAATCTCATAAGAGAGCGAATCCCAACCATCGGATGCACCAGAAAAATGTTTTTGCGCTCTCTTGCAAAGGCGCCCCCCCCCCAATATTGGCAGTTTTAATGTGATTCAATGGTTAACTCTCTAAATTATGCCAAATTGAAACCAGATTGAAAATTAAAAAAAAGCTGCCAAATTTGTCGCCAAGTTGGCGACAAAACTTGGCGACCAGAAGCTTGACTATATATTGCCAAGTGTTTGCCAAATTATAGCACCGCTTGAGTTTACATTGAAATTAACAATGATTTTACCCCAAAAAGGTGTAAAAGGCCCCCTTTGGAACATTCGAATGCAACCAAAAGAGAAGGTGCACAACTGGAACACGCTTGGAGTCTATGTGCCAAATTTCAACTTTCTAGGACATACCGTTCTTGAGTTATGCGAGATACATACACACATACGGACGTCATGAGAAAACTCGTTATAATTAACTCGGGGATCGTTAAAATGGATTTTTCAGGTGTCTGTACGTTCTTAGGCATGTATCCACGTGTGGTTGGTTTAAAAAAAAATCAATATTCTTTCGGGTGCGAGCAAAATGGAAATTGAGGTTGATTTTTGAGTGAAAATTTTTTTGCGACTACAATACTTCCTTTTACAAAAAAGGTTTTCTCATGACATCTGTATGTACGTATGTATGTGTGTATGTGTATATGTATGTCGCATAACTCAAAAACGGAATGTCTTAGAAAGTTGAAATTTGGTACGTAGACTCCTAGTGGGGTCTAGTTGTGCACCTTCTTTTTTGGTTCCATTCGTATGCTCCAAAAGGGGTCTTTTGCCCCTTTTTGGGGGGAAATCATTGTTAATTTTGGTGTAAACTCACGTGGTGTTATAATTTGGCGGGCACTTGGCGATATATCGCCAGTCTTTTGGTCGCCAACTTGGCGACAAATTTGACGATTTAAAAAAAAATAAAAAAATCTGGTTTCAATTTGGCCACTGTTGGTGATATTTAGATAGTAAACTATTGAATCATATTAAAACTTCCAATAACGAAAAAATGACATTAAATTGGAGTAAAAAGAAGTCATGAGATGCACACATCAGCTCGTTTTGTAAAAGGAAGTATAAATTTACTAGGCAATATATTACTCTATTGTGATAACCTGGCTGTGAATTTGAAACAGGCCCGCTGTGTCAAATCTTGGTAGTTGCGCTAGAACGAAAGTACCGATTATTCATATGGGAGCAGTGAATGCATAGAAAAAAGTTTCGAAATTGCAAATCTTTCTTGTTTTAGTGTAACAGAGATAGGTTTTTAATCTATAGAATTTATGGAATTTAACTTATCTTTATGGTCACTTGTTACAGGTGAATTCAGTATGATTCAATTTTGAAGATGAATGGAATGACATGTAATGTAATTATTTTGACATTAATTACTTGAATATGTTTAACTTGTGTTTCATTTGAAAGTAATATATCAGTTCGATGCGCTAGCCTAACAGAGCTACTGAAAAATTTCAAGGGTTCAATTGGTTTAAAAAAGTTTTCTCTGGTATTTTTACACTTTTTATGTTAACAAGGTGTTCTGCTTTATTTTTTTTCTCAGAAAAAAGAATATTGTTTTTGTAAATACATGCAATAAAAATAATTCTAAGTGCAATAGTAGTTTTTGAAGCAATTGCAGACTAAAGTAGGAAAAAAAGTCCTTTTGTCAGTTTTCTTTTGGTTTACAGATAGAGACAATTAGAGACATGGTTGTAAAAATATATTTGCATAAACAATTTATATAGCGTTATCTATTAAAACAGAACTATCCAACAAAAGCCTTTAATGCCGCTCATCTACGTCCATGATTGCAAGTTGCCACAAAAGATAATAATAACCGAGAGTCTCCGGGTGAAAAATGCAATGAACGAAATACATTATGCATTCAACTCCTCCATTAATATCACCACCGCTGGTATAATGGCTCGTTTCTCAGAATCGGTTTGAGCTCAGGTAATGGAGGAAAGGTTAAAAGCTAACCAACCTCCCTGTATTCATTTTATCCAAATTCTGAGATAAATTAATGGCTCGCTGGTAATTAATTCCAAAATAACCAGTTTCATGTAAAATGAGATTAGTGTGCTAGGCGTGGTTTCTCAATTCATTCTAACGTATTTAGCGGATTTGATGTTCGAACAAGAATATTGATTTAGTTCCTTAAGTATTGCAGCTTAACAGCGTCAGTTTTAGGATATTGAATAGAATAGACAGTTTATCCTTGAGAAATTAAGTAATATTGCCTTTTATATGTTACCGAGTATCGATTAAAAGCTAGTGATTAAACTAGTGTTGAAAATTTCGATGCGAAATCGAACATTGCTGCTTTATTATGCGTATATTGTTGCTTTTTACTACGTTATATCTATTGGTCATTTTAAACAATGATTATTTAGTTAGTCGCAAATTATTTATGAATTGGAACTGTTTTGAACTGATATTTTAATGTAATAAAACTACAATTAACTTTGAGTTTTGAAAACTATGAAATATGTTTTGTACAAACATTACATTTCTTTCAGAATTGCATTCGATTTGCTTTCACAACTGAAAGTTCTTATTAGGTGTTTAGGGTAAGTTGTGGTTAATGAAAACAAAATTTCAATGTTGCTCCTTTCTTTGGTTCTCAACCCGGTTCTCAACGAGTGCGGCCATCAAACACGGAAGCAGCCATCGCGCTAGTGTAAAGAGCGCCGGGATTCGTCTGAAAACATGACGTCATGGCATTCCTGCTTCCAGGTTTGTCGTTGATCAGACCATTGAAGGCGCTTCTGCGTGTGATGCAGCATCAAAGGTAGCCAAAGCTGAAGCCGTCAAGCTAAAGAGCCATACTGACTGCAAATGTTTTGAAAATATACTAGCAGACACTCGTTGTCTTGCAAGTAATCCCATTTCTTAACTCAGGGCTCGTTGACGTGGCTGTACAATCCATTAAAATCTCACGAGCAAAATGTCCGTAATCTCCATTATTAGTAACAGCGGACTTCTAAGGTACAGCAAGGCGTTTTTTTATAACCCTCGTGAATCCGGCGATTCCATATTCGGCAGGCATTCATAGAATCTTTACCGACGTAGCAGCAATACTGCGATACAATAAATCGCAATCCAAGTGAACCAAAACATAATATTGGCATTTATTATAATGCTAATTATAAGCATTTGTTCTTCATAAGCGAGACATTGCAACAATTTCCTCTCCGCAAACAACGGTCAAAAGCAGTTTGTTTGTAAGAAACCTGCCACTCAATTTTCTTAATTCAGCGCATTGTAGATGGCGCCACCGCAATCTATTTCATATGAATTTGAAAATCTAACCTTTTGCATATCGCCGCATCTTCTTCCTTGTCGTGTAGACTTTAAGTGCGTTGACCGTCGTCTTCTTTACGTAGCAATTTTAACGGTCAGTAAAGTATATATGTTACGGTAAACGTGATAAATTGGTGATTGTATATAATTACCGATTTTAAATATTATACACAATCACCAAAAAACTTGGTAAACGTGATCAATTATTCAATATTTATCACATTTACAGGTTTATTTATACAATCCCCGACTAGTGATGGGGAATGTAATAAATTTGGATAATTCTGTAGAGTAACGATTGTTTAATTCTAAAAAAATAATATCTTCAACACTTGCAATTAAAACAAGGTTTGATATCCATCAAAGCTTACAAAAATCAAAGCTTACAATCAAAAAAAGTAATAAAACCGGTTTTGTTTTGCTATGCGTTAACTAAATAGCTTAGAACAAACAATTTAGATGATACATCACAAATAATGTAGTCGGAAGAGTCCCTACGGGAATGGAAGGAAGGAGCGGTCCACTCCAAATTACACCTTTCTGGGGAGGGGGAATGGATAAAACTCAAAATAGTCAGAGTTTATTTTTAAAAAATGCAACTATGGCAATTCTGATAAATTTCCCCAAAAAATCTGAAATTGTTAAATTTATCGAATTTTAAAGAAAATTAATTACAGTATTTGGGAGGAGGGCAATTTTACAAAATGTGTTCATAATTTTACTTGTATTTTAATGTAAATTCTCGAGTTACCACTAAAAATTGTAATATATTTCTGAGAATTGTATGAACGTCATTTTTCATACACTTTTTTTTTTGGAGCGTTCAGGCGGGGGGGGGGGGGACTGTACTACAAATTGTCGCCCCGGATGACATAATCACTATTAAACCAAGTAAAAGTGTTTAAATTTACGGGTTTTTCTCCTCTGCAGTCGCCGACTTGTAATGGAGAATGTAATAAATTCAGATAATTTTTCTGAAAAAGGTCTTAATTCCACAGATGGGAAATTATTTTCAACTTTTCTGAAAAGGAGTAGTTAATTAGAAAAACGTCGTGATAGCATTTAAAACATACAGTAATATTTCAAACTAAAAAAATGAGTAAAAGTAACTCTTTTCCTTTATTTTCATTAGATATTTTATAAAACCTACTTTTTTTGCGTAGAATATATATTGTAAATTATATTGAAAGATATAAACTGCTTTGGTAACATTACTTATGTAAGGTACTCTTAGGGGCTATCTTAAGGGTTCGTTTAATATTCTGTTTCTGCCACCATGGCCTATTGATATATGTGCTTTATTAATTAAGGCGAACATTTCTTCAAAATACACTTAAAATCTAACGTAACTGTCTTATTTAAGGGATAGATTAGTTTTTAAACATTGACAAAACTGTCATCACGTCATATCTTCTTAGTCTACGATACTCTTGGGAATTTTTTCCACTTTTTCCCCCGCTTTATTTTGTTTTTATTATAGTTCACCTTTATCAACGAATCGTCATGGTTTTCTTTCGTCAACCAAAACATGTGCACTTTTTTTTTGAGTTCATGACAGTTACTTGAAATTGAAACGCTGAACCATATCGGTCATTATTAGAAACTCTATAAAAGTGAGAAACTAAACATCCCGAAAAAAGGTCTTGCTAGCACTTCAGAAATACAGCAGAACCTCATTAATCATTACAAAAAGGTGATTCAGGTTGTACGAATTAATAAAAGTACGGTTTAAACAAAATAACCGACAAATTGAGCCAAGGTACATAAACAAACTACTGTAGGCAGTAAAAATTGTGCTTTGAATTAAAGAGAATAAAACTTAAGAGGAAATTTTAAAAATGCGTAACAAAAAAAAAAAAAAAAAAAGCCTACAAAGTATCATTATTACGCTAAATTTCATTATTTCATTTTATACATATAGTGTACATTTAAATGGCAATCTGGATTAACCAAAATCCAGTTTAATAGGGTTTGGATTAGTGAGGGGTTAAATTATTGAACTGAAATTAAAATCATTCTAATGTGGTCAATAAATGCGTACACGCAGATAAGTGCATCCGGAAAAAGGCCCTCGTCAAGTAGAGATACTATACGTCATAAAAAAAGCCAAGTAGCTGAGCAAAGTGAAATTTTTTTTGACTAAGTATCGACTTTTGTTAAATTCCCCATTACAAGTCGGGGATTGTACACATTAATTGGTAAATGTGATAAATATGGCTAACTATTCAATAATTTATCACATTTAACAATTTTAGTGGGGATTGTGGACAATCACCGGATTTATCACATTTACCGTAACATATATACAAGGCGAGTCTGAACAACACAGCAACTATTTACTGGTTATAAAAAACATTTATGCAACCAAGAATTTAATATTAAATTCTGTTCGTGAACGCAATGTTGGCGCGTTACATACATACAAACCTAAGAAAAAGGTGGACGCGAAACAGGTACAATTTATTACGCAAAAAAGATTGCACCATGCTTTAATTTTCAAAGAGAGTTTCAAAGCAGTTTTTCAAGTTGCGTCCTGGAACTCTAATACCGGCGTTGCAACGACATCGCAGACATCGGTGAAAGCATGTCAGAATGACTCGCCATTGCGTTGACATTGCGAAGCGTGTGATGCAGCTATTGAACACAAATATCGGCAACTACTTCAACCTTTCTGAAAAACTAAGATGGTGAAAAACATCGTTTTAGTGGAATAACTTTGAGACAGCTACTGGCTTTTAAGTTCATCTAGCTCGACAACATTGCTTTCACGATCACAAGTTCCTAAGTTTTCTTGCCTGGTTGAAAGGGGGGCAACGGTTTAGGTGTACCAAAAACACCTAGTTTAGGTGTTTTCTATCACCCAGGAAAGTATTTCTTTGTTATTCTCACTCACCCTATATAATACAATGTTGTGCAAAAAGTAAGGTCGGAATGATTTTCTCCATATAATGCTGCTCAAAAGTTTTTCAAATCATCACAAATAATACCATGGGATTTCTAAGACAAAGGAATGCGGGTAGTGTAAGCAACACTTCTCAAAAAAAAGAAATCGAAAGTAATTAAAATGAAATAATTGAAAAAGTAGCACAAAACTTAATGCGTCGGAAGATCGAAAGAAAGGTCGGAAGTTTCTCGTGGCAGATGTTCAGAAAGAAATATCCTGCCTTAAGTAGAGGATATGAACTCCCTTGACTGCTCTGCAGGTTTCACACCGTCTGCTAATGCTGAATAGGAAGTTGTCAATGAGTTGCTGAGCCATAGCTGCCCATTGCTCTTGCAGTGTTAATTGCTGTTCCCAGCTCCAGAAGTGTTATTGGCCATCAATTACCTGCTGTCAAGCCATTGAGAAGGAATAAAAAAACTAACTTCTGCTTAGAGTTACTAATTCCTGCTCTAAGTGTCAAGCGTCTCCGTAGAAAGTTCCACACATGCTCGATGTGATTTTTAAATCCGGAGATCTTGCTGGTCATTCCAAGGTGTTTAGTATCTTCCCTCTCCAACAGTTCTTCGACAGCAGCCGTGGAATATGGAGCGGACAAGTCATCGGGGAAGCACACTACCACTGTACTGTCTCTTGGTCACGGGAAGACGCGATATCGGATTTACCATAGTCTTGTCAGGCTATTTCCTCCTCTGTCTAGCGCCTGTTCCTTCTTACCTGTTCAGCAATATATTGGCCATCTGCTGCCGTGGTTTCTTGTAGATAATCACTGCTTAACCGTCGGACTGCTGTTATTACGGTTTGAAATATTCTCCAATATTGTGAAACGATGCTATGAGCACTCCCGAACTTCTCACCAGGAAACATCACGATCAAGGAAATTAAAAAAAAAATCCAAATTGGTGGCATTCGAAAGAGCATTGGAAAACATGTTTATGGCACTGAAACTACGTGCCCTCGTGACCACGTTATCGAAATATGATGTCTTAAAAATTGCCGAAATTTTTAGTAAAGTCGCCAAATTTAGCGAGTTTTGTTCAGAAATGGAAGGTACGGCGCGAATTCAACATCTGCATCTGACAAGACATTTCACTTCCATATTTGGTCACCACCAAAGCGCGTGAGAAATATCGCATTAATTCTTTACTCGGGGTGACTACCATGGCGCGGTGTGTCGTGGCACAGACTGCGGCATTGAAATTTATAGGGGCTTGTGTTCTGGGATATTAACGTGCAACTGTATAGGGGGAAAACGCCACAGCCCGAAATATTCGTTTTATTTTATTGTAAAAACAATGGAATTTTTTGTTATTCTTAAGACTGTCTGTTAAAAAACTGATGTTTAAAACTTTTATGCTTCTGCGGGTGAAATATTTCCACTGAAAGAGTTTATTCGATGATGAAACTGTTTTAAAAAAAAATATGATAACCGTAGAGAAACGGTAAACACACTCTAAAGTCTTTTTTTTTTTTTGAAAAGTCGTAAATCTGAAGTCTTCAACAGTATCTAAATACGAAGATAACGACATTTTTAAAGATTTCAAACCATGTTCTTAAATTAAAAAAAAACGATTTCTGTCAGTTATTTCCACTGTGTTTTTCGTTATGTGTATCGTTTTCAAGTTATGTGTAAACACTCTAACAAGTCAAATAATAATTAAAAAAAAAAAAAAACTGTATTAATTTTTATTTTGCTTGTATTTGAATTCCCTTTTAACGTGAAACATAATTGGTAAAAGTGACTTCAGTATTTTTAAAAATGACTAAATAACATGCAATATGATGTGCATTTACGTTATAGCGACTTTCAATTGCAGTGACAGACTTTTTCGAACTACAGGGGTTGTTGTAATGAACGTCGACTATAAAATTTTTGATAAGAATCTGTTATGAAGTAATTTCTGACATCGTTAGTTTTGCTGTGCAAATTTTTGACATTTACTATCCGTTGTTTTCTTTTTTTTTAATTATTATTTTTTTCGATTTTAAATTAAAAATTAAACATTTTCGCTAGCAGTGGTCAGACAATAAAACTTCATGAATGATAATAACTTTTGAAAAAATAAATAAGAGCTGGGATACTACAATCCATGATCATGTTCTTTCAACATCAAAAACTATCCATTTTATTTTCAATATATAAGCTTCAATAAGCATGGTTTTTTTTACTTATTCATATTAATTCTCGTACATAATTATCAATTACTTACAACACATTTCATTACAAGAGTACAAACTTAAATTAGTTAAGTAAAACACACTTGAAATGCACTTAAATTCTGAAATGCATTATTATCACGATTACAAAGTTAAATCCTACGTTCAATTTCGTTGCAAAGTTGTAGCTCCTCTGGATAAAACTCTCTAGTTTCCATTTCACACGCTTCATAGTTACTTTTTAATTTTACCCACACAAGTAAAGGGTTAATTCGAAACATCGTTTACGCGCTTTGCAGATGACCAGGAATGGAAATGAGAATCTTGCTAGACGCAGGCGGTGAAATCACGTGGTATTTTCCATTTCTTGCCAAGTCTTTAAATTTGGCGAATTTTCGTAAGATTTCGACAGACTTTGACCCCCCATATCTCAAAAACAAAAGGACGAGGGCACACAATATTTGGGTCAAATTTTTTTCTAAAGATACTCTTTCGAATGCGACCATTTTTAATTTTTTTCATGATTACTGAACTCGTGATGTTTCCTGGTCAGTCCTTCCAATGACTCGATAAAGAGCTAAAACTGTCCAGATGCAGTCTGAGGGATGGATTGTTCAACCTTTCATAATAAGATAGCACCTCGACGTCATCTAAACTGATACACTCAGTATCATTTCTTTCCCGGAGATACTGCGCTCACACCACCAGCGTTATATACGCACTTGACTGAATCCCTCCCACCAATGTCTAGCTGTATGTATTCTCCTGTTTTAATGTACGTGACTCTTTTAGTCGATCTCTTGATTGGTGTTTCATTGTGCTCTGCCTTCTGGATCCGCTATATGCCGATTTTACAGCTCCGTCCTTAATTTTTGCAACACGGCATTTTGCTGTAAAAACATTTAATGTTTAATTTCAGAAAAAAGTTAGGATGTTTGTGGTAGGCACGAAATATTGAATTAAAATTTATGTACCTTTAAGATCCACTAATAATTTAGAAACACTATGGGAATCGAAGTTTTTCCAGCTATTTTGAAAAGTCTAAAATTAAAAGTCAATTACAGGGGAAAAACGTTCTTTGATGTATACGATTAAAAGTAATTTGTGTACTTGTTCTTTAAAAATTATAAAAATTTTGATGACTTTTCCTTTACATTGAGGAAAACGTTACCTTAGTTATTATTTACTAAGAGAATAAGTACTTGAGCTCACTTCTAATCCGTTCCACGCAGTCAAAATGAATTGCCATATAGTAGAACAAAAACGTGTTCTATGACAGTTCCTCTAAAGGTAGAAATCCTCTATCCCATAATAGAATTAAGAAACAAAAGAACATTCTCTTCACTTCACTTTTGTAACATCTTAAGTTAAATGACAAACAAGACTGCCATAATGCGGTGATCGTGACCGTACTCGGCGGAAAATTGTTACCAGAAATCCATTACGGAAGTGGGAAGTTAGGGAATAGAAATGTAGTTTCGAGAAATATCGTTCATTGCAATCAAAAATTTGATGGCATTGGTTTACTTTCATGAAGTGCTGCTATTGATATTTTGTTCATATTTTATATTTTGTTATAGGCGATACTGTTTTTGAACGAGCACAACTGAATATCTTTTTTCGTTTATGCTAATAGAATATATTCGTTTTGAAATATTGCACTTAGCATATGATTAAAAAAACATATTGATCATTAATGTTACTCATTGCACCTTACAACTGGAACTGAGAGGTAATTTGCACCGATTAAAAAATTTGACTTTTACAGACATAATTTTACCATAAATGGTAATAAAAAATGTAAGAAAATGTTACACGATTCATTCTAGCAATGAAAATTAAAGTGTAAAAATCTGACAATTAAGTTTACTAAGTATTATAGGTTACGTTGATGAAAAAGGCTCTTTATTCCGAAAACGATTCGTCTTTGATTGACCGTTTTAGTAACAATCCTAAAATTAAGCAAGTTTTGCAAAGTAGTAAGAACCGCTATTTGTAGCTCTTAAATTATTGAATAGGCAAAAAGGAAACGCAAAAAAAAAATGAAATTGTTGATCAGCTTTATGCATACTTTTTCACAGGAATAAAGAAAAAAGAAAATAAAAGTCATTCACAGCATATTTATTCTCAGTTAGTACACTTAATTTCGTAAACGTTTTAAAGGGGTCCGGGACACATTTTGAAATTTTTTTTATTATATACTTTAGAGTTTTGAAATTTTTTGCATTGATTCACCATTTACTTAATAAGCAAAATCATAACATAAATATGAAAAAAAAATATTTAAATTTAAATAGTTTTTTTTTAAAAAAATGGGGTTCCTTTGAATTGCTATAACTCAAAATATTCTTGATCAATTTTTTTTAAATAAATCACGCACAAATATCTAAACTTTAATTTTTATTCGGCGATTTTAAAAATATTGATTCAATAAAAAGTAAGAAATATTTAAAAGAAATATTTCGAAAAATTCGAAGATACTTTAAAAAAAAAAAAAAATCATAATTTTTGCAGTAAACGTTTTTTTTTTTTTTTAATTCGCCGAATAAAAATTAAAGTAAACTGTTTGAAAAAGATATGCTCCAAGTTTCATTACTTTATCGGTTCCTGACTTATGAGAGTTTGAATGCAAGAGAAAAACGCGTTTAAAGTTTTAAAGTTAAGTACATATTAGTTAGGTGCTTGCAACAAAAATAATTATATCTTTCGTTCTATTTAAGATAGAAACAAGATTCAAACGTCCTTTTAAGCAGAAAAAACGGAGTAATTTTTCACATAAAAAAATTGCAAAATTTGACGATTTTTGTGTCCCGGACCCCCTTAAAATGCTTTTTAACATTGTGACTATAATTTTAAAACGTTTGCGAAATGTTAAAACGTTACGTATTTTACCTGTGTTGCTTCAAAATATAGTAAAAAATAATGCATATCATTTCATTGTAAAACATGAATAAAATTGTCATGTAATTCTTTCAATGGTGACCCTTATTGTCTAGCATACTCTGTCAAACATAAACGAGTTTAACTTGACATTTTGCATACTTCATAAACGTAGTTGATAAAGGTAATCAGGGAAATTTACTTTTAAGATGTTTTCTCCTGATTTCTATTGATTTTGCTTAAATATACTTTCTTGTTTAAATCTTAATTAATAGCTAGAAACTATTTGATTGTTTAAAAATAAAAACAGAATCTGGGTTCTCAATTTTTTGTGCCATTGAATGACATTTGGTTCAGTCGAGTCTTGATTTACGTGAAGGATGTGTTAAAAGACCAATCGCGTAAGTCGCAATTTCGCGTTGTGGAAAAGGGTATTAATACGATTTTTTTAGAAACATATTAAAGTCTTTTAGACACTTATAAACACAACTCAAAATTTATTAAACCATTTCTCAACTACACATTACAGTTTTTAACATAAAAAACTGAAGTTTTTACCGTCTTTATAAAATTAAAAAGGTATTTCATTCAACATAAAATACTGTTAGGATGCACAAAATGAATCATCAATGGGAGAGAGACAGAAAATAAAAACAACATGCAATGAAAATAATGCACGTTTCAGCTAGAGCGTTGCGGAAGAGGAATTCGCGTTAACTCTAAAAGTTTTTTCTCGTGAAAAACTCGCGTTATAGCCACTTCGTGTAAGTCGAATCGCGTTGTAGCGGAAGTCGACTACATTTAACATCATTCACAAAATACTCGATCAAGAAAAGATCCTGACATGAATTTGCAGTATAAATGGAATATTGGTGGAATACTTTAGCTACGAAGGAGTATCAAAAAGTAAGGTAACAAGCCCAATCAGAGAAAACGTTTATTCAGGAATTAAAATATATGTATATACAATGAAGGAAGGCACAGGTACATATTACTTCTCTACATAGTCACCATGCTTATCGCAGCATTTGTTCCATCGGTACTCCTAACCATCGAAACCGGGAGGAAGAAATCAGCGCCAAGGTTGTGCAACCACATCAAGACGGCTTGCTGAACCTCAGCACAGGTTCTGAAATGCAGACCTCCCAAGTGTTTCTTGAACGGTCGGAAGAGATGAAAATCACTTGGTGCGAGGTCGGGATTGTAAGGGGGCCGGATCTTTCCTCATCTCGCACATCTGTACTGCCTTTGTCAAATTCTGTGCACCAAAACCACTCCTGTTTTCGTGACATAACACTGATACCGTACACTTCCACCAATTGGCGATGAATTTCAGCTAGAGAATTTTTCTTTAAACGCAAAAACCGTATCACACTTCTAATTTCAATTGCGGACCATGTTTCCGTCAAGCCGGTCATCTTCTAACTCAAACTTCGTCATGTTACCGGCGTACTAGCTCCATCTACCGACACCGTCTGAATGCTGTGATTGTTTCCGTCACCTTCAGAGGGATTTTTATTCATACGGATAATTTGCACCCCCATCAGAGCTCTTGTTATCTTACTTTTTGATACCCCTAACGTATTTAAACAAAATTTACTAAAGTTCAGTTTCAAAACTCAAGATTAAAAGTATTGTTTATACTGATTTGTATTTAATTGAACAAATTTATCATCACTTCTTAACTGAAGGTTTTATTTATTAACTTCATTGTTAAAAATGGAATATCGGCCTGTGAGGTTCCTCCCTCTCTTGTCTTTTACACTCGCGAGCCCAAAACACAAGAAACACAATTTGTAATCTTTACTAATAATAAAGCTGAAAGTCTGTCAGGATCTCTGTCTGTCCAGATCTCTGTGTGTCCAGATCTCTGTCCGTCAGGATCTCTGTGACGCGCATAGCGTCTAGACCGTTCGGCCGATTTTTATGAAATTTGGCACAAAATTAGTTTGTAGCATGGGGGTGTGCACCGCGAAGCGATTTTTAGAAAATTCGATGTGGTTCTCTTTCTATTCAAATTTTTAGAACAAAAATATCATAAGATGGACGAGTAAATTACAAAATTATCATAACGTGGAACCGTAACATGGGCACAAGCCAATTGGCGAGAAAATTCACCATACATTATTTGTAAATATACAGGCGAACCAAAAGACCTTTTAATTTTCTATTACGGGCAAAGCCGTGCGGGTACCACTAGTATGAAATAAATTGGGAACAAAATGAAATTCTAATAAATAATCGTAAACTGTATCACATGTAACAATAAGCAGAAAGATAAATAAATTTAAGTATAATGAGGTACAAGATGAGTGAGTTTTTTAAATTTTCTTTCCCACTGCACATCCAAATAAAAATAAAAATCTGAAATTCGATCTATTGGAAATGTGGTCGAATTAATTACACTGATAAACAAAACCTGTCTTTTTAATTTTTTCTTGAATGTAAAGCTACAACTTTTTTCAGATACACTCATGGGTACATAAAAATAATGGTTAAAATGTTTACTTCTTATTTTTTTTTTCGAATAGAGAATATGCGTATGGATGAATTACTATAATATCAGTTCTAGAGATTACGAGCTAAAATTTTCAATTTACATAAGGTGAATTGATATACATTTTATACAGCTGAACACATTTAAACAGTACTAAACTAAGTGCATAAGTACCTGCTTTTATTCATATTTTCGTTGAGTTAAGTCCTGCC